>NC_051066.1:19268417-19520917 GCF_004664715.2 Peromyscus leucopus
AAGAACAGTAAGGATGCTTAAAAAGTCATAAGGAAAATGTTTGGTATATATATTTACCTAAAATTATATAATATATATATATATATATATATATATATATATATATATATAGTGTGTGTGTGTGTGTGTGTGTGTGTGTGTATGACTTATGTATGTATAGTTTAATTGAAATTTACCCTGTGGACTGACAATGCTTCCCCAAAAATCTATAGCCTATTTAACAAAACCCCCACACTAGGCATGAGAGGTCTTCTTGTGAGTTATTTTTTCATGATTTTCCAAGAGACTCACAAAACATAATAGACTATTACAATTGCCCTTAGTTGCCTCCAAGGAGTTGACAGTAAGTCTCCATTGTTTAAAACACTACACACTTTACATTTAGGACCTGAAGGGTCTGGATTGAATTTGACCTTGAAGTCTTTTCCCTGATGACTAATTTTCCTGTGCTAGAATGTGCCATGCCAGCTTCCAAGAGAAGGAAGCAACCAATAGTCCTATTCATCTATGGTGCCTATGAATTAAAACAATGAACAGCATGGAATACTATCCCTAAACCTGCAATAGTGGCACCTGTAGCTTGGTAGTAACCAACAGCCCTCTCTATCTGGAATTAAGGCCTTCTCAATAAGAAAGAAATATTTCCTGATACTAGAAACCTACACAAAGCTAGTGAAGTCATGGATCTCTAAAAGTGAATCTATAACTGCCACTTTGCTAAACCAGCATAATCATAACTACATTCTAAATAGTTATATTTATACTTACAGATAAGAATATATCTTATTCCTCGTTAAAGAAAGGTCTCTACAGTAGATAAAGACCATTATAGAAAAGCACAGCAGAATACAATCCAGAAGACAAGTGATTGTGTTGTGCTTAGTCTCACCTGACCTGACACATCTATAACACAACTCCTTCACCTGGGGCTCAAGTTTTCTAGAGAAAATGAAAACGGAAAGAATGTAACAGCTGTAGGAGCATCAAGTTTGCTGTAAGATTGTATCTCCTACAAAAGTCAGAGAAGCTATATCTATGAAGTCTTATCAACATGGCTGCTTAAACAACACCTGAACAATGACACCAAGAGATCTGCTAATGTGAGAGGGAGGAATCTCATAGGGTTCTAATCCTAGACAAAGAACTACAGATAACTAAGGAATAATGAGAGCAGGAGAAATAGTCTTCCCAGAGAAGAGCACATCACTTGGTACTGCTATGGTTATTTGGTTATCCAACAGCAAATGGTCAATCTTAAACCATATACATATAAGCAACAATATGCAGAATGAGCACACACACACACACACACACACACACACACACACACACACTGGCAAATTTTAGCTCAATACTATTCATAGTCATCTAAGAGGAGGGAACCTTTGTTGAGAATTTGCCTCCATATGATCAAGACTGTAAAGAAGTCTATATGGTGTTTTCTTAATTAGTGATTTATGTGAGGTGTGCCCAGTATACTGTGTTTAATGTCACTGTTTGGCTGGTGGCCTTGAGTTCTATAAGAAAGTAGGTTGAGCAAGCCATGAGGGACAATCCAGTAAGTACCACTTTTCTACAGCCTTTGTATCAGTTCCTGCCTCCAGGTTCCTGCCTCCAGGTTCCTATCCTGTTTGAGTTCCTGCCTTGAATTCTCTGAATGGATTCAGGATCTATAACTATGATTTAGGATATGGAGCCAAATAAACCCCTTTCTCCCCAAGATGTTCTTGATTTTGATATTTCACCACATCAATAGTAATGCTAAAGAACACACACACACACACACACACACACACACACACACACACACACACACGTTGTGGAATACTCCTTTATACAGTGTGAAGATATGTCACTGTAATTGATTTAATAAAAAGTTAAATGGCCAATAGCTAGGAGAGATTTTTGGGGGCAGAGAGAATGCTGGGAAGAAGAAGGGAGAGTTGCCAGCTGGACATGGAGGAAGTATGACGTATAGGAGATGAGATAACAAGACATGGGCCATGTGGCAGCAAGTAAATTAATAGAAGTGGATTAATTTAAGTTATAAGAGCTAGTTTCCTATTAATAAGTCTGTTTGGTTATTTGGGAGCTGTTGGAAGCTGGCAGGTGGGACAGAGAAGGACTCACCACACACACACACACACACACACACACACACACACACACACACGCACGCACACACACCATCATAACAACAATTAAAGAAAAAATTACCATGATGCATAAATTTCAGAAAGAGCTCATGGGAGGAAGAATAAACCAGATAGGGTAGAGGGAGCAATGAGAGGTGGAGAAATAATGTAATTGTATTTTAATTTCAAACAACAAAACATGTTTAAAAATAATATAGTTTTAATCCCAGCACTCGGGAGGCAGAGGCAGGCAGATCTCTGTGAGTTCGAGGCCAGCCTGGTCTCCAAAGCGAGTTCCAGGAAAGGCGCAAAGCTACACAGAGAAACCCTGTCTCAAAAAACCAAAATAATAATAATAATAATAATAATAATAATAATAATAATAATAATAATAATGGAGAGATGGCAAGGATGGCTACTCAATCATAAAGACCAGAGTTTTTGTCACAACACATAAACTGGGCAGCTTAACAAAACACGTGACCCCTGCTCTAAGAGATCTGATGCTCTTTTCCTGCCTCCACAGACACATACGTGCATACACTCAAGCAGACACATACATTAGACATAATTACACAAGCATCTAAATAAAAAAAAAAAATCATTCAAGAACCGGGCGGTGGTGGCGCACGCCTTTAATCCCAGCACTCGGGAGGCAGAGGCAGGCAGATCTTTGTGAGTTTGAGGCCATCGTGGTCTACCAAGTGAGTTCCAGGAAAAGGCGCAAAGCTACACAAAGAAACCCTGTCTCAAAAAAACAACAAAAAAAAAATCATTCAAAACAGAAAAGCCATCATGATTCTATTCCCAGTCCAGTTCAAGCATGGATGGAAGCGAAAATTGGAAATATGTAAAAATAAAAATGACTTTATTTTTAAATTTATAAGTAAGTGTTTCATTACCTGGAAGTTATTAAACTTGTATTATCAATTTCAGTGTGTATCTTGCCCTGTACTGATCACTGTTAGTAATAATAATATGATAGGAACATGATTTCTGTAGGCCATTCTGAGGGATGGCTACATGGCCTTAAAGACTTCTTCCGTTTTAATATCAGTATAGTTTCCTTTATGAAAATCTTGTTCAAGTCTAAGCCAGTCCTTTGAATATGGGCTCTCATAATCTCTCTAGACACAGGAATATAATCTGATTGGCCTGAGGTCCATGTGAAACAATTGAAATAATTTCTTTTCTTCTATGGCCACAGAGCACTTGTTCAATGTTGGTAGTGTTTATGTTCTGGTAATTGGAACTATTTCTATAGAAGAGAGAAGTAGTTACAGAGAATGAAGCAAAAAAAAAAAGACCTGTTGAGGCTATATCTCATGGAGATCTGAATTTATAGTTCAAAGTAATTAATTTGAACTAATTTTGTGTCAATTTCAGTCAGTTCTACTTTTCTCACTCATCTCATTTGCTCTGAGTAGTCTTTCCTGATCAAATAACTAATAAAGGCCCATGACCCTTATAACATATCATTCCAGCCTCTATCTTGTTGGAACTGATAGCGAGTACAGGCAATGAGTGAAGTATGAAAGGAAGCTTCTCATAGTGAGCAGAGCCAAACCCAGCCTCAGGCTCAGATGAATATGTGAGCACTGTGAAGATTAGGAAACCTATTCAGAATACCTCCAGAGATGTGGAAAACACTAGGTATGTAGTTGTGACCATTTTTGTACAGTGAATAGGTGCTATACAGCACTATGACCTTTATTGCACATTAATGCAATAATAGCTAACTGAAAGGGTGGAAATGGAGCATGCATATAAGAATATTCTATCATAGCCAATTAAAATAGATCTAAAATCCATAAGGAGAAAACACTCAGGTCTCAAATGATTATGGCATAGACTGCCTGGCTAGGCCAGAATAGGTCTACTAATAATTTCAATGGCTAGGTTTAGCCACCAAATGTGATAAGCTGGCAGACTGTGGAGTTAAACTAGCCAGCTGTACTTAACAGTCACCAGCAGAGGACTGGGCTGCCTGCTGCTGTACAGAAGCACATTAAGTGCTAAATGCCAATAAACTTGTTTGCTCACTCTTTCTTTCTTCCTTTCTCTTACACGTTTTGATTCGTGTGTGTGTGTGTGTGTGTGTGTGTGTGTGTGTGTGTGTTTGTGTGTTTGTGTGTTTGTGTGTATATGTGTTCTTTGGTGTATTATGTATGTTCTTATATGTGTATATACTGGTGTACAGATGTACATGTTTACATGATCAGGGAGATTAGAAAGTCAATGCCAGTGTTTTCATTGTTCACTTTCTTTCTTATTAGTTGAAGAAGGCCTGTTACTCAACCTAGAGCTCACTGATTCAAATAGACTAGCTGGCCTATTGAATTAAGAACAGGAAAATGTATGTTAATATGTATTCATGCCTTGCCAGTTTAGCTCCATGACAGCCTTGAAAAACAAACAAGCAGAAGCCATCAGTGAGAGCATATGGCTTTGGAGGGAGCCCACAGTTCAATTCCCGGAGAGCTGCTCATTGTAAGGGAAAAATGTCTTTTTAAAGGGAGGTGTGGAGAAACTGTGTTTCCACACATAAAATATTGCTGTTGTAGCATGTATATGAATATATATTGGTGTGGTAGCATATATATGGCATCTATATGTAATCACATGTAAATATTGTTCATTATTTCACAGAAGTGAATGTAAGATCTAAAACTAAACAACTCTTAATAGGATACATAAACTTTATTTTAGTTACCTTCAATTAGAAAAAAATAAAAGTTTACTAATAAATGAAAGAAATAAATTTAATTTTATCAGAAATTATCTATCTATCTATCTATCTATCTATCTGTATGTATGTATATATTTTCCCCAAAGGAACCTATTCAGAAGATGAGAAGACAGCCCAAACAACAGGAGAATATTTCCCAAACATACTTTTGATGTGAGACTTATATCCAAACAGATAAAGAGGATGTGTGATGGATTGATGAACATATGAATGTTCCTATTTAAAAGATGTAGTTAGATACTTTTGTCTGGATGGTGAGTGAATGCTTGTGATTATCTAAACGTGCTCCCCATAGCATCTGTCAGCAGGTAAACACAAATGCAAAACACAACAAGGGCCCTTTTCATACCTTTTGCAGATGATTACAGTTGCAAAGGAGACAGATATTAAAACTGCAGACACTGAAACCCTCCTATGCAGAAGGTGGAATGTTCAAGGAAAGCAGCCATTTTGTGTAGCATTTGGTTGTTTCCCAATTTTTTACATATTTCTGTATTTTAGTAACCATAGGAACTAGTAATTCCAAACCTACTAATACACTTTTAAAGACAATTACAAATGCATGTCAACTGAAAACATTTATGTAAATATTCATATCAGCCTTATTCCTAATAGCTTGCAAAGTGGGACTAATCTACTTGTCAATCAAGTGGTGGATGAATATACAATGTTGTATTGCACAACCATATAATAGACATTATTCATCAATAAACAAATAAACCAAGCACTGATATATTCCAAGTGGAACAAGCTTGTCATCAAAGCATACATAATGTTTGATGCTATTTCCAAAAAGTGTCCAGAACAGACAAATCTACAGAGGCACAAAATAGATTAGGAGTTTTCAGAGTGTGAGGTGGGTACATTAATAGGAATGACTGACTATTAAGGAGCCTGAGTTTTGTTTTGGGGTCTATTAAAATATTCTCATCTTAAAATGTAGTGATGATTGCTGTAATGTACACTTTGAAATGGTGAGTTTAATTTATCATGGTTTCTTATTCCTTGTTCTCCCTCTCTGTTCTTGATCCAGCTGGGATCTCCCACTGCCCTGAGTTCTCTTTCCCTGGACCCTTGCCCTTCATTACCCCCACTCATGCCCAGGTTGTTCATGTAGATCTCATCCATTTCTCTGTCATTGGGCGATCCCTGTGTCTTTCTTGGGGTCCTGTTTTCTAGGTAGCCTCCCTGGAGTTGTGAGTAGCAGTCTAGTCATCTTTGTTTTATATCTAGTATCCTCTTCTGTGTGAGTACATACCATGTTTGTCTTTCTGAGTCTGGGTTATCTCACTCAGGATGATTTTTTCTAGATCCATCCACTTGCCTGCAAACCTCATGATGTCACTGTTTTTCTCTGCTGAGTAGTATTCCATTATCTATATGTACCACATTTTATATATCCATTCTTCAGTTGAAGGGCATCTAGGTTGTTTCCAGGTTCTGGCTATTACAAACAATGCTGATATGAACATAGCTGAGCAAGTGCCACATGAGAATAGGAAGAAGCAAAGTGCTAGAGAGGTCCACAGAAATCCACAAAGATACCTCCACAATAGACTACTGGCAATGGTTGAGAGGCAGCCCGAACTGACCAACTCTGGTGATAGGATGGCCAAACACCCTAATTGTCGTGCTAGAAACCTCATCCCATGACTGAGGGTACCGGATGCAGAGATCCATGGCCAGGCCCCAGGTGGAGCTCCACAAGTCCAATTGACAACAAAGAGGAGGGTTTGCATGAGCAAGAATTGTTGAGACCAAGATTGGAAAAAGCACAGGGACAAATATCCAAACGAATGGAAACACATGAACTATGAACCAATAGCTGAGGTGCTCCCAACTGGATCAGGCCCTCTGGATAAGTGAGACAGTTGATTGGCTTGATCTGTTTGGGAGGCATCCAGGCAGTGGGACCGGGTCCTTTGCTCAGTGCATGAGCTGGCTGTTTGGAACCTGCAGCTTATGCAGGGACACTTGGATCAGCCTGGGAGGAGGGGACTGTACCTGCCTGGACTGAGTCTACCAGGTTGATCTCAATCCCCAGGGGAGTCTTTGCCCTGGAGAAGATGGGAATGGGGGTGGGCTGGGGGTAAGGCAGGGGGAGAGGAAGGAGAACAAGGGAATCCATGGCCGATGTGTAAAATTAAATTAAATTATAAAATAAAAAAAAGTTAATCATAAAAAAGAAAAAAAATAAATGGTGAGTTTTATGGTTTATAAACTGTATTTCAATTTACTTGTTATTAAAGTGTGTAATGAATGTGCAATTTTATGAAAGTTACAAACTATATAATAATTATGAATACAAAAACCAAGCCAGTGAAACAGGCTGTTCTCTAGATAAAGGTGTTATGTATCTGATTTTATAATTTAAAAATCTAAAATTTCTGCCAAATTAAAATTTCAATTCAGTCATAAAGCTCTAACTTCAAATCCAGAGTGAAAGAAGGAAAAAAGGAAAAAAGAAGGGGTGGAGAGAAAGATAAACAAAATGAAAGACATAGAGAAGGAGGGAAGGAATGAACGAACGAACAAATGAACGAAGGAAAGAAGGAAGGAAGGATGGATGATGGGCCAGTGAGATGGCTTACTGTATAGAGAAACTACTAGCCAAGCCTGACAACATGAGTTCAAACCCTTGGACCCACATGGTGGAAAGGAATAAGTGATTTCTACATCATGTCTTCAGGGCTCCATTCATATGACAGATAATTAATTAATATTGAAAATAATTATGAGATGAAAGAACAATTGAGTTACTCCAAATCATGTGAAGAATGGTAATAGTTCATGTATGCTTCAATGATTTGTAATAAGACAACAGTAGAAACTGAGAGGACTAGTAAAGTTTTAAATCAATTAAAATAACAGAAGGGACACATTCATTTAATCTGGTGTTTTTTAACCTGTTTTTACTTTTATTGTAGTGTGTGTGTGTGTGTGTGTGTCATTCCAGAGGTTTGCACATGCTAACCAGGCACTCCCAGTCATATTTTTGTAATTATTTAGAAGACAAAATTTTACATAAAACATTGTTTTCCATAGAGTAGAATTATTCTTAAATATGTGAATGACAGCATCCTCAGTTGCTCAGCAAGTATTCAGGCAAAATGAAAGAACTATATAGCTTGTGGGGGGATGAGAAGGATTTCTTGCTTCTTTGCGGCTAGTGTTAGTAGTGGAGCAATGGTTTAAGAATCATGAATTCTAAAATGTTGTCTAGCATGGTGTGTAGATTATATCCACACTCTTTGGAAATATTTGATACTAATGAAATATAATCTGCACAGCTGAGGAGGCATATACATTTGAACACATGTCTCAACTGTGCATATTGATATATGTATATGCCACATAAATTTGATACAGCACACTATTGGAGCAACCTCAAAGCCCTTGGATATAAGAAAGCTGACAGTAAAATGCTGTATATCAGTTAGTTAGTAGAAATAAACATAACAATAAAAATAACACAAAAACTCAAAATACTCTTAGAGCATAAAGTACTCTTTCAGATGACTATATTATACATAATTTATGTAATTTCAAAACCACAAATAATATTATAGTTTTTGAGAGTACAAACGAATATGCTAGCTGTACAAGGTGATCAATTATGGAGATGCCAAGATGAATACACAGAGGGCATTAAATTTAGGGAATATTTCATTGCCTTAGAAACATTTTAATCAAAAATGTTCAAAGCTTTTTCAATTTCTTGTATTTATTATTGTCTCTTTGAGCTGAGAAAAACCCATTCAATAAATACTTACAGAATTGTGCTTTACTAAGAGAAACCCTATTGAATGCTGAGTCTAGATAGCTCCTACTAGTATCCATACCTTTGAGGTTTCTTCTGACTTTTTTGATCATTATTTTCCCTTTGGGAAAATAAAACTGCAATGAATAATCCAATATGCTACTTCATAAACTAGTGGGAAACCAAGAAGACTGAGTTTTAAGATTCCAAGTTGTACAGTGTTTTTACTTTAACCAAAAGATGAATATATATAATTGAGAGATCAAAACCGGTGAATAATTTCCATGTTTATTTCAATTTTGTCATATATACATTAACTATGTTTGGCACAACTTCAATTCAGAATGGATATTAGTTCAGTGTGAAATAACCACCTATTTTCATTTGCATCTAATGATTCTTCCAGTATACTCTTAGCTAATAAATGAATGACTTTGGCAGCTCGACCTTGTATGTCACAGTCTTATGGAATAAGAGACTTGAAAATTTCCTGCTTCTGTATGAGTTGACACTTGTGCTAAGTGAAGGTTACCACAGCCACCTTCACAGTGAAGAATTCTTATAAATGTAGTCCTTCCCAAGCAAAGTGTGAAACACACTCAGAAAATGGCTATCTGTATTTATCTTCTCTTTGATTTCCTGTAAGTCCTACTACAAGTTCACAGAATAATTTTTATGAGATGGAATTTGAAATCAGAGGATTGGTTTAAGAAAATATCTTCCCTGTTCCTCTAGACTGTTTTGAGGTAAATTGTTATTGCAACTCTGCAACTCACAATTCTATATGAACAGCTCTGTTTCCTTATCATATATACCATAACCTCAAACAAAGAATGATGCTGTAGTTACAATTCGTTCTCTCTGATTTCAGACTTACTGATTATTTTTCTGTTTCTGCAGTTAAGAATTTATTTGACTTTCTATGTTCCATCAAAAATACATTTACTTTACAGAGAGCACTCTTATACTGTGGTAAATGGTTTATTATCTCCCAGCCTCGATGTATTGATTCCCCCTTTTTCTCCATTCCTCCAGCTAGAGCCATCTAGAGAATGAATAATAGTCAAATAATACTAAAGTGCACTATTCACAAGGGAGGAGGCAATAGAACCTATGAAATGAAGGCAAAGATGGACTTTCCAATTTTACTCAAACCTCTGAATTTAGGTCAGCTGTACATTAACTTTAATTTTTTTCTCCACTTTTCTCTCCATTTAACTTTCTCCACTTCTCAATTATTTTTTTAATATTTTTGCTTTATGTTTTAGTTTATAAACGCACTCACCTCTTTTTTCTATTGACAAATGGTCAGAGTCTGCATTCCCTATGTGTTTATGTGTACATATATAAATTTCTGTGTGCAGAGGTGAGAAAAAGAGAGAACTCATTAATGTAAAGGTGAAAGAAACATTTTTTGCACTCTAAGAAATAGTCCAGTGGCCTTTAATAGATTATATTCAATATTTTTAATCATAGCTATATGTCATAAAAATCAATTTATATTTTGCACAAAAACACTGAATGTCAAAGAGATATTGTGGAGGATGCTAGGAAGAGGATTTATGAAAAAGAATGAATCAAAGAAACAAAAGAGGGGTAATAAAAGAGAAAATTTAGTCAAGAAATGTTAAGGTGATTGAAATTAGCAGACTAGAAGATATTTGCAAAGTCTGTGTTTTAAAGTATAGATTCAGTTCCTACAAACTAATAATAAAAGGTAAGTAAACAATAATAAATGTCTTTATAGGAAAATGACTCCAAACTAAATAAAACAAAAGTATAATAAGCATGTAGAGAAATTCTCTCCAATTTTGTACTATGAAAAAAAAAACAACAACAAAGAATCAAATTCATGTTACTCCCATAAATTAAAAAGAATTAAAAAATAACAAAATAAAAACAAAAACATAGAAAATCAGAAGGGTTTGAAAGCTGGCATAGATGTGGGAACTTAAGAAAGTTACTGTTAGCACAAATGCGGACTGTGCAAGCATTGTGATGAGCAGCTGGCTGTATTTAGTAGCAATAACTGTAAAGCACACTCATTGACTCAGTGACACTGTTCCAACTATGGTGAGGATTATGTGCTTGAATAACTGGTCCCCAGATTGTATCACTGTTCAGATGGTTGTGGAATCTTTTCAGGTGGGAGCTAGCTCGTGGACATAGTTTCTGGCCACTCCACAGCTCCAGCTCTCTGCTTCTGTTGATGATATAGAATAAGTAGCTGCCGCACAGTACCATTTTCATGGAGATGTCCACCCTCATACCTCCCTCCACTATATTTGATCATATGCTTTCAAATTCTCAATCAAAATAAAAAGATTTTCTACCTTTAGTATTTGGTTCCAATGACAAGAAAAGTGACATGTACAGAAAATTAATACCTAGTAATTTAGCTGTTGCTATATCAAACTTTATCATGTGGTCTGTAGGCCTTTGTGTCTATTTGCAGGAAGTATATGGAAGAGTTTGGAGCTACAAACTAGAGAATCCCTACATAGTAATAAGTACAGCTTCATGGGTTATTCTAGAAGAGCCAGGGAAGAACATAACACTAATAGAAAAAAAAAAAAAAAAAAAAAAAAAAAACAGACAGTGGCAGTCTGAATCATAAAATTTCAGAAAGGAACAAAGATGCTCTTGGGAGATGGATTAGAGACTATTCTTGTTACATTTTAATAATCTATTCTCTGCTTATGTCAGTAGGTTGAACTCAAAAGTGATAAATTAACTAACTAGGTGGAAAATGAAAGATAAATATTTAGAACAAGGTCTAAATACTGCTCATTAGTTCTAGCCAGATTTATGGTGAGAAGACAGAAAATAAAACATCAACGTTGTGAAAATGTGCAGTTTGACAAGGAATGGAATGTGAGTATGGTTAACGTTGTACTTAGATTGTGCTGGGAGATGTGGCTTCTACTGTTAACAGAGACTAATTAATACCCTTTCCACTGGGGCAACAGAAAAGACATCTTGAGTGTGAACCTAATATATGGAAGTTTACAGAACACAAAACTGAAGACTCCTTTGAAAAATATTCATCTGAAAGAAGAGTGCCTGAAAAGACATATCCTCCAGGGTGCTCACCTAGAAAATGGCAGCCTAGGGAGATATTTTTCCCATGATCCACCATGAAAGCACAGAGGCTGCTGAGGCTGTGGTTCATACACAGTGGCCAGGCAAAATCTCACAGGGACAACAGAAGCTGACTTTCTTACATGGTGCTACTTTTTCAGGAATGAAGAATGTAAGAATTATGGGTCCTACGGGCTTGTACCAAGGTCCCAGATAGAAGCAGATGAGGTCAGGCAATGTGTAATGGATAAGATTACATATAAAGAATTACCCAAGAATCTAATACTTGGAATTGTGAAGATGAAACCTACATTGTAATGAAGAATGTAGGATATTGGAGGTGCTAGAAATATACAACTAAGACTGTGTTGATTAATATCAATTGTCACCTTGATGAGATGTAAAGGCCCCTTGAGACAGGCCTCTAGGCAAGGCAATGGGGTGGGGGGAGGATTATCTTGATGAAGTTTGTTGTAGTAGGAGGACCTAACAACTGTGGGTGATGTCATGCCACGGACTGAGATTCTGGACTTGGGTCCTATTTTGACAAAAAGAAGAAAGTACAGAGCATTCATCACTTTGCTTCTTTACGAAGGACACAATGAAGCCAGATGCCTAGAGTTCTTGCTGTCATGATGGACTATAACCTCAAACAGTGATAAACCTTTTTAATCTTAAGTTGCTTTTGTCATATTATTTTCACAACAACAGGAAGATTAACCAAACCAGTGGCCAAGCAACAAGTCTGTAGGGTGTGTCTACCCAAGCCTAAAGGATTCCCCAGTAGAATCACTGCAAGCCTCACCTTTGTATATGGAGTTCTAGGCTTTACAATAAAGAGAGTTTCAGCCATGAGCTGTCAGGGGTGAGAGTGGAACATTATAGTTTGAAAGTTAAATGTTTCTCCAGGTTTGCATGTTTGTAGAATTAGTCTCCTAACTGATGACCCTTAGTTGTAGTGGGAATTCACTCTGCCTGTGACTGTGGTCTATCTGGCCTGATAGAGGCAGTGCTTCTTATTTGCCTCAGTGACTGCTTAAAAGGGAGGAGAAAGGTGATTGTACTCTCTTGGGTGATGAAGACCAGATCAAGCTGTGTGAAGCAGCATGTGACTGGTCCCCAGTTTTCCAAGGATTCTGCAACTCATTTAGTTTATCCTGTATCAGTGAGTCTGTTTTTCCCCCATAGATTGTTATATATGTACCAGTGAGGCTCTGGTTACACTTAGTAGACAGTTTGGGACCTTACTGAACATGGTGTCTATCTGCCAGATGAAAGGTCAAAGGAGCAGTGCTTCTGTGTTATGTGCTAATATGCTTACAGACTTAGTTTGCTCCCAATTTGTTGCCAAATATCAAGGAGCTACAAAGTGCTCCTACCACCATGGAACCACATTGTACTGGCTGATTTTGTGTGTCCATTTGACACAAGCTAGAGTGATCAGAGAAGACAGAGCCTCATGTGAGGAAATGCCTCCATGAGATCCAACTGTAAAGCTTTTTCTCAATTAGTGATCAATGCGGAGGGTCCAACCCATGCTAGGTGGTGTCATCCCTGGACTGGTAATCCTGGTTTGCTGTGGATAGCTAGTGCTCTGTATAAATAAAATGCTGATTGGCCAGTAGCCAAGCAGGAAGTATAGGTGGGACAAACAGAGAGGAGAATTGTGGGAAGAGGAAGGCTGAGTGAGGAGATGACAACCCACCATCGAAGGAGCAGCAGGTAACAGGCACACAGGTCAAGCCATGGAATATGTGGCAACATCTAGATTTAAAAAAAAAATGGGCTGAATTTAAGTGTAAGAGCTAGATAGTGGTAGGCCTGAGCTAATGGCCAAGCAGTTTTAAATTATATTGCCTGTGTGTGTTTATTTGGGTCTGAGCAGCTACAGAAACGCAAGGACATAGGAGTTGGGTGGACACAAGAAAACTTCAACTACACTTGGTTCTTTTAAAAAGTAGGCTGAGCAGCTGGGCAGTGGTGGCACACGCCTTTAATCCCAGCACTCAGGAGGCAGAGCCAGGCAGATCTCTGTGAGTTCAAGGCCAGCCTGGGCTACCAATTGAGTTCCAGGAAAGGCACAAAGTTACACAGAGAAACCCTGTCTCAAAAAAACAAAAACAAAAACAAAAAAAAGTAGGCTGAGCAAGCCAAGGGCAGCAAGTCATTAAGCAGCTCATCTCTATGGCCTCTGCATCAGCTCCTGCCTCCAGGATCCTGTCCTGTTTGAGTTCTTGTTTAACTTTTTTTAATAATGAAGAGAAATATGGAAATGTTAGCCAAATAAATCATGCCCAACTTGCTTTTTGGTCATGGTGCTTTTTGCAGCAATAGAAGCACTAACTAAAACAATCACTCACCATTATTCCTTTACTACTGTGATGGACCAAATCTCCTCTAATCATGGGTCAAAATAAACCCTCCTTCCCTGAAGCTGCTGCTTCTTGGGTAATGAGAAAAGTAACTATGCAGGGATTAAAGAATTGTTCCAACACCCTATAAGAGACATATGTGTACATCTGTAGAATTGTGAGGTGGGGGCAAGTTGGAGATATTTATTTGGTATATGGATAAGCAATACCACGTGATACTATCTAGTGATTACACATAGATTAGTTGCACACACATCACAAATAATAAAAGCTATGCATAGTGAAAAATGTTAGATTGTAGATTATACCAAAGGTAAATTTTTCATAATTTACCTAAATTAAACTGTATTTATGTATATTAAATGTAGTTATACATAAGCTGGTCCATAGTTTATAAGAAAGTATCTATGACAAATTTGAATGGTCTCCTCTTGGTGAGGAAGAGAAGAGGGCTTTAGAGACAAAATAAAAGAGGAGAGACTAGGAGGAAGGTCTTACATAAAACAATGATGGTTCTGTGCTGAGAAGTGAGGGCTTTAATTAAGTCATCCCTTCATTCATGATCTCATAACAATAAAGGGAAAGGGGGAAATAAATGAAGTAATGAGTATGCTGGGGGATGTCTTTCTCTATGCTGTGAATATATTTTGTTCCCATTGGTTCATAAAGAAGCTGCTTTGGCCTATGGCAAGGTAGCTTAGAGACAGGCTGGAAATCCAAGGAGAGAGACAGGGAAGAAGAAAGGCAGAGGCACAACATTGTGAGCCTTTGACAGGAGAAGCAAGATGTGAAAGTACTGGTAAGCCATGGTCATGTAGCAACTTATAGATTAAATAGAAATGGGTTAAGTTATAAGAGGTAGCAAGCAAGAAGCCTGCCATAGGCCATACAGTTTGCAAATAATATAAGCCTCTGGGTGTTTACTTGGGACCAAGCAGCTACAGGACTTGGGTGAAACAGATTCGTCCAGACAGCAGGGACAGGCAGGATCAGAGAAACCTTCTGGCTACATAAGTATATGTGTTGTGGAAGGAAAGGTAAAAGGCCCAACTATTTAAAATACGGTTTCACAACCAACATGCTATGTGCTACTAGCTATAAAATTTTATATTGAAAAGATATATAGATTATTTGAATAAGAAATCTTGGTTAAAAAGGTTGAAAAGTGAAAGCTCTTGAAAGTCAGATATTTAAAGAGATTGTGGGAATGTGAGAGCACCTGAGGCTGAGAAGGTTGCATGATGGCACCACAGAGAAACTCATCCTTAGAGTCAGGAGAATAAATGGCGAAAACTTTGCTCTACTACCTCTTAGCTACAATCTTTGAACAAATGAATTTATATTTTTTTCTGAGTCTCAGTTTCTGTGGCTAGTCAATGAAGGATGTGTTACCAATGGAATTTAATACTCATAGGTATTTAATAAATGGACATTATTAATAAAACTAAAGTAAATATCGTGAAAGTGTTACTCTTGAAGAAGACAGTGTTAAAGAGTTTACAGGATGTACATTTTTAAAGAGAATGTGGGTGGGCTATAAAGGCCATTGGTGATGTAACTCACTGATCAAAGAAGTGATAAGCACGGTGGGGTGTGTGTGTGTGTGTGTGTGTGTGTGTGTGTGTATGCATATACTGTGCCTACAAAGCACTTATACTATGGCTTCAGGGATGCTCAGTGGAAATGTAAAAAAACACCAGTTTACAGAGAAGACCAGCAAACTGAAGGACCTGGAGAGCATGCCAAAGAACTGAGGATCCAGAGTGATACGTAAGTTCTGGGTGGAGTTGGGAAAGTGTTATTTTACCAAGACAACATTATAAGTACCTTACAGCATCATCTCACAGCTTTTTACACTTTCACTACTCACTTTTCTTCAGGGTAGGCCAGCTGCTTCTTCTCACTTTGACCTTTTCCATAGAACTGACCTCTTCAATCAACTCACATTACTCTCTCTCATTTAGTCTATGAAAAGCCTATTTATGTCTAGTTCCAGTGTTTTCCTCTGCATCAACCAGACAAAATAGCTGCTGAAAAACTGCCATTTTTAGTAGATGATGGCATATTTATCGACCTGTGTTGAGGTCAAGATGCTATTGGCTTGCAGAATACAGTAGCATCCCAGAGTTACTGCAAGGGAAGAAAAAGCAATAACAGACAGTAAAAGTCAAGACTATTGAGAATGTGAGTGAGAATCACTGAGAATGCTGAGGAACAGAAGAGTATTTAAAGTGCTGACAAAACAGCATAATTGAAGGATACAAGAAAGAGAACATTTAGCCAACATACATAAATATGCATGCATGTGTGTGTATCTATATAAATATATATGTGTGTGTGTGTGTGTGTGTGTGTGTGTGTGTGTGTGTGTGTGTGTTTCTGCACATGTGTCTTCCAAGGACAGAAGCTTACCCATCAGATCTGGAGCTGGAGCTTAAGAAGTCGAACTCCTGATGTGGTGCTTGGATCTGAGCTTGGATCCTCAGGTAGATCAGAAAACAATGTTGGCCACTGAGCAATCTCTCCATCCCCATAATCAAAAAATTTTAAGTGGCCTGTTGATACGCAGGCAATTAGAATTGTGAAGAGCGAAAGCTGGTGTCCTTTAAGATGTAAATGTCAAATAAATTAAATTTTAGTGGATCACAGTGTTTCAGAGCAGAAAGGAGTTCGCCAAGTGAGTGTGTACAGATATGTATATGTGAGAATCAAAGATTGTGAGAGGACACACTGTGCCCAAAGACGGTCATTTCACTTCAGTGTTTGTGAATCTACATCAACAATCTCCTTCCTAAATCGTAATGTAAATTGGCAGCAATAAAACTTTTTCATCTCAAAAGTAAAGAACTAGAGGAATAAGGACAAAAGTGTCATTCTTGAGAAAATGTAATTTGCTTGAGGTTAAGAGAAATCAGGAAGAAAGCTATCATATTCTTCACAATGGTGGGAGAAACATGTTGTGAACTGGCCACAGGCTGCCCATCAAAGAGCAGATGGTAGAGTTAGGAAGATATACACTCAGCAGCAATTTCCTGGATTTTAGGTAGAACATTCCAAATGTTGTTTGGAAAATTAAGGCAGTGACAAAAGAGAACACTTCAGAAAAGCAGAAAATAAGAGAGTAGATAAAAAAGTGAAATTTGTAAGATTTATTAAATAAAAACTATATCATAAATATGTCATTTATAATCTTTATATTTAGCAAGTAAGACTGGGTGTGATTTAAAAAAAAATAACAGCTCAGCAATGCAGCAAAAGCCAGCTTGTGAAGAATTTCAAATGTAAAAAAATAATTATATGAGAGCACTACAAAAAAAAAATAGAGGATTAAGAAGAACAGAGGTGTTCTGGCTCTAACTTTCTTGAACCACAGTGTCTCACATTCTTTCTCTTTTCCACTTCTTTTTGTATTTTTGAAATGTCAGGATAAGTTAGCATCTGTATTAAATTCAATAGCAGAAACACATTATGTTTTAAAAAGGATCATGTAAAGAAGCTGGAAATGAAAAGATAACACACACGAAACCTTTATTTAAAAGTCGAGCAGTTCCCCTTGAGAATTCGTTTTTAATATGCTATGAGGCCTCTGCTTTTTCAAAGAGATGAAATAACAGAAATATAGAATAAAATTCTTATACATGGACAATTATATCAAATAATAAAACATATCTATGAATAACATAAATGTTGACAATAGTATTAATTTCTCTGTTTCAAGGAACAATTTATTATTAACTGGCTAAATTATTCATGTAGGAAAACCTTCATTTCCACCTAAATGTTATAATACATGTTTGCTTTCCTCCTACATCATAAACAAAGCAGGTGTGAAGTAAACAAATTATGAGTTATGAGATAGTTCTCTAGGGATTTCCTCCCAGGCTGAGCTTATGCCAACTGCATTGGGGATTAACTTTGAACCTGATTTCATGCAATTTAATTTTAGAAAAATAGAAACTTATTAGTTGTTAACTCATGAGTTATTTCACATAATGCTGCCCCACCCCAATACTCTTATAATTTCATCTTTTTTTTTTTTTTTTTTTTTTTTTTTTGGTTTTTCGAGACAGGGTTTCTCTGTGTAGCTTTGCGCCTTTCCTGGAACTCACTTGGTAGCCCAGGCTGGCCTCGAACTCACAGAAATCCACCTGGCTCTGCCTCCCAAGTGCTGGGATTAAAGGCGTGCGCCACCACCGCCCGGCATAATTTCATCTTTATCAAAGTATAATTTAGGCTCCCACTGAACTATGACCATAGCAATCTGATCAAATCTGATATGTTTCTCTACTCTGAACAACATGACTCTTCTCACACATCAAACTGCTTCTTTTAGTCTCTTGTGAGGATTAATTTATTTAGAATCTTGGAGAAGAAAGAGTGGAATTAACATTCCTTGATATTATTGTGAAGATTCAATTGTTAACAAGAGAAAACACCCACACAGTACCACAAATGCAATAAAATTAAAAGATTAAAATGATTTAGTGATCTAAAAATATAATAGTCATTTACTGTATATTAATTTTTCCAAACTGTTTTCTACTTCAAACGAAGGAAAAATCAGTAATGTGATTTTCAACTTTAAGGTTTTTTTTATTTCATTAGGATGATAAATAAGAAGGAAGGAAAAAATAGGACTATAAAATAGTCAAATCAAACTATGATCATATATCTTCAGGAATATGATGTCTTACACAGGGAAATATATATGGAAATATGAATAAAAGGCTTAATAATAGAAATGTTTGGTTTAGTGGGGCTCAAAGAATAAATTTGATTTCTAGAAAAGACAGGGATAAAATCTCACCTCAGCAAAAGAAATAAAGTGAATGAGAGCTCATGGTGCATACATTCTTGGAAGTCCAATAAAGCATATGGACTAGGAGACTTTCATAAAACACAAGAACTAAAAGTTACATGTTGATGTGCATAGGCCAGAAAATAAATTTGTTGAAAAGCAGTCACTAAGATTAATTAAGATGACCTCCAGCCCAGAAGACTCCTACCCCACCAGGAGCCAGGCTAGCTCCCTGCAGGCAAGGTCCACACTTCTGGCAATCTTCCTACTTCACCAGAGGACAGGTAAGCATCCTGAGCTTCAGAGACCATTGAAGCTCCCTGAAAACCATGCAGAAGTCTCTTACTCCACCTGAAGCCAGGCCAACAACCTGAAACCCAGAGGCCACACACATAGCCAGAACTCCAGCTCCCAACTTGGGCAGCAATTCCCTCCTGGACCAGAGACCATCCATACAATCAGAAGTCGAGCCTCCAACTCAGGCAGAGACTATCTATTCAACCACAGGTCACTCTAGCAAGAAGACCAGAGAGGAAAACATCCATCTAACAAAGCCAAATCCAAAAATTGTCAACTACACCTATAATCATTCCAAGTCCAGATGACTAAAGGTCAGTGTAAGAACATAATCAACAACAGCCAGGACAATGTGCTGCCATTAGAGCCCACCCATCCCATTACAGCAGGCCCTGAACATTCAACATAGCTGAAGCATAAGAAAACTGCCTTAAAACCAGGTTTATGAAGATGCCAGAGGCTCCTAAAGAGGAAATAAATAAATCGTTTAAAAGAAAGGATGAAAAGACAAACAAAAAATGGTGAAATAAATAGATCCCCTATGGAATGTCAAGAAAATCAAGGGGAAAAAAGGTTAAAGGAAACAAGCAAAATTGTTCAAGAACTGAAAATGGAAAGTGGAGCAAAAAAAAAAAAAAAATACAAACTGAAGAAATTCTGAAAATGAAAATCCCAAGCAGGCAAACAGGAACTACTGATATAAGAATTGTCAACAAAATACAAGAGATAGAAAAGAGAATCTCAGGCGCTTAAGACACAATAGAAGAAATACATACATCAGTCAAAGGAAATGTTAAATCTAAGAAACTCCTGACACAAACATCCAGGAAATCTAAGACACTATGAAAAGACCAAGCCTAAGAATAATAGGAATAGACAGAGAAGATACCCAGCTCAAAGGCCCAGAAAATTGTTTAAACAAAATCATAGAAAAAAATTCCTAACCTAAAGAAAGACATGCTTATAAACGTACAAAAAGTTTACAGAACACCAAATAGATTGAATCAGAAAAGAAAGTCCCCTTCCACCTAATAAGCACCAAACACACAAAACAAAACAAAGAATATTAAAAATTGCAAGGGAAAAGGCCAAGAAACATATAAAGATGGACCTATTAAAATTATACCTGACTTCTCAATAAAGATTCTAAAATCTAGAAGGTCCTGGACAGATGTGCTGCAGACTCTAAGAGACCACAGATGCTAACCCATACTATTATACCCAGCAAAATTTTCAGTCTTATAGATGGAGAAAACAAGATATTCCATGATAAAGTTATATTTAAACAGTATCTATCCACAAATCCTGACATATAGAAGATACTAGAAGGAAAAGTTCAATCTAGGAGGCTAACGATAGTCACAAAAACATAGGTAATTATAGCCTCACACCAGCACAACACAAAATAGGAACACACACACACACACACACACACACACACACACACACACACACACACACAGTACTACCACCACCACCAAAATAATAGGAATTAACAATCATTGGTCATTGACATCTCTCAATATATATGGATTCAATTCCCTAATAAGAAGACACAATCTAGCAGAATGGATGCAAACACAAGACCCATCATTCTGTTGCATGCAGGAAACATACCTCAACATCAAAACTAAACAGTAAGTCAGAGTAGAAGGTTGGAAAAAGATTTTCCAAGCAAATGGCCTTAAGAAGCAAACTGGTATAACTATTCTAATATCCCACAAAAGGGGCTTCAAAACAAAATTAATCAAAAGAGATGGGGAAAGACACTTCATAGTGATCAAAGAAAAAATCCACCAAGGTGATGGTTTATTTCCCAACATCTGGGTCTCAAATGTGAAGGCACCCACATTTGTAAAGAAAACATTACTAAAGCTTAAAACACGCATCAACCTTCACACACTGAAAGTGCGAGATTTCTATACCCCATTCTCACCGATGGACAGGTGTTGTGGAATATCACTTTAACTCAGCAAAGATGTGTTACCTTTGTTTATTCTGCATTTGATTAATGATGTAAAGATGTTGCTTTGCTAGCTTAAGGCACCTGATTGGTATAATAAAATGCTGAATGGCCAATAGTTAGGAAGTAGAGGGGTAGGCAGAGCTGATGAGCAGATAGAATAAACAAACAGGAGAAGGAAGAGAAGAGAGAGAGGGGAGAGAATGAGAGAGAAAGAGAGGGAGATGTCAGGCAGATAGAATGAGTAGGAGGAGGATAAAGGCTTGAGAGGAGAGTGCCCAGGGCAATCAGATAGGTAGCCACCAGCCAGCCAGACATGGAATACGACATACAGAAAGAAAGAAACATTAAAAAGCCCTTAGGTAAAATTATATATAGATTAAGCAAAACAGGTTAAATTAAGTTATAAGAGCTAGTGGGACAAGCATAAGCTGAGGCTGAACAATCATAACTAATAATAAGTCTCCATGTCATGATTTGGTGCTGATTGGTGGCCCAAATGAAAGTCTATTGTTAACCCGAGAGACCAGCTCTCATGGCTACGCCCAGGGTTTAAAGAAAAAGGCATTGCATAGTGAAATGTAACTTAGGACTTTTTTTATGCGCAGTAAAGACTCACATGATCGGAGGGTCATTTATTTTTTATTCTTCTTCAGCTCCAATTCTTCTTTACAGCTCTAATTCTTCCTAATTCTTATTCCTTCTTGTTCTCCTCTGTACTACATAGCTATATACATATTTTTCAGGCTTTTTTCAAATAATAATATGAATTACAAGGCTACCTCTGAAGGTCATAACATATTCCTTGAGTAAATGATAAGGGACAGAGCTATTTACCATGGCAACACAAGGTTTCAAAGGTTCCTGGTGTAAGACTATGACCAGAGGCCGGGGGCACAGTGCCTGGTGAGACAAGCTACAGAGATAATTGCATAGAGAGCCCGTTCCCTATCAGCCAGACTTAGTAAGTGAAGAATTGGCATGAGTTTTTTTACATTGCTTTGTGTTAATAACCTTGGTTAGACATCTACAAATTTGTCTTTGTGCATGTCTGTAAAGTTTTTAATTTATGGTCCATTTACAGAAACATTCAGTCGAGTTCAAACTTGCTCTAAGGTAAAAATGAGCTAATTGTGTGTAGTTTGTCTAGACTGGGAAGAAATGGTTGCTTTCTATGAGTTGGAGGAACAAAGCAGGCTTTTAAGTGTCTTACAGTCCTCATAGGACAATACATGTAGCTATGAAGCATATCCTAGTATGTTTTCTATATACAAAATTTCGACCTCAACTGAATGTACCAGGTTTTGCTGTCACTCTATGGGAGAACTTAGCATTTTGGAGGAGGGGATGAGGTGTGGATTGGGGTGGGGGCTGGGCAGGGGGGATGTGGGAAGAGGGATGAGAGGGGCATCTGTGGTTGATATGTAAAATGAATAAAAAATATATATAGCTTAATAAGAAGATACAAGGGACATAACTCTTCATAATAAAGATAATATACAGCAAGTCTATACCCAATATCAAATTAAATGGAAACTCAAAGCAATCTCACTAAAATCAGGAATAAGATAAGGCTGTCACTCTCTCTATATCAACTCAATATAGTACTTGAAGTTCTAACTAGACCAATAAGACAACTAAAGGAGATCAAGGGGATACAAATTGGAAGGGATGATGTCAAAGTATCCTTATTTGTAGGTGATAGTATATATAACTGACCCCAAAAATTTTACCAAGGTACTTCTAGAGCTGACAAACACCCTCCAAAAAGTGATTGGCTAGAAGATTAACGGAAAAAGAAGATCAGCAGCCCTCCAAATATAAATGATAAATGGGCAGAAGAAGAAATCAGGGACATAGCATCTGTCACAATAGCCACATACAATATAATATATCTTGGTGTAGCTCTAACCAAGCAAGTGAAAGACTGGTATGGCAATAACTTCAAGTCTTTAAACAAAGAAATTGGAGAGGATATCAGAAAATGAAAGATCTCCCATGCTCAGTGATAAATAGGATTAAACAAATAATACTGGCCATCTTACCAAAAGAAATGTACAGATTCAATACAATCCCTATTAAAATTCTAACACAAATTACAAATCTTGAAAGAACAATACTGAACTTCATATGAAAAACTAAAAACTGCGGATAGCTAAAACACTCCCATACAATAAAAGACCTTCCATGGTATCACCATCCCTGATTTCAAGCAATACTACAGATCTATAATAACAAAAACTGTATGATATTAGTTTTAAAACAGAGGGGTAGTGTAGCATGAATCTTAACAGGTCTTATTAATAAAATCAAACCTGGAGCCAAGTATTGGGGTGATGCTGGAAGATCAGAGAGACAGAAAAAGCCACAGCTAACCTCACCTGGCCAACTTCTCAGCTGGTCTTGTTTCCTCAGACTGGAAGCCTCTGTGTCCTCATATCTGAATGGCTCTCAGCTGAACTGTGCTGCTAGAAGCCTGAAAGCTTAACCAGCCAAATCCTTCTAGTTTCTGGTCCTCCTGCCTTATATACCTTTCTGCTTTCTAGCACCACTCCCTGGGATTAAAGGCTCGCTTTCTGGGATTAAAGGCTGTGTCATAATGCCTGGCCATTTCCAGTGTGGCCTTGAACTCACAGAGATCCAGAGGGATTTCTACCTCTGGAGTGCTAGGATTAAAGGTGTGAATGCCACCATTTTCTAGCCTTTGTATCTAGTGGCTGTTCTGTCTCTGACCCCAGATAAGTTTATTAGGGTGCACAATATTTTGGGGAAACACAATACCACCACAGGGTAAATTAATGGAATTAATTCAAAAACATGGATGTAAATCCATACACATATGGATGCATGATTTTTGACAAATAAATCAAACTTATTAAATGGAAAAAAAGAATGCATCTTTAACAAATGGTGCTGGCCTAACTGGATGTAGGCATGTAGAAGAATGCAAATAGACCCATATGTATCACCCTGCATAGAACACAATTCCAAGTTGACCAAAGACCTCAATTTAAATCCAAGTAAGCAGAATCTGATAGAAGAGAAAATGGGAAATAGCATTGAACACACTGGCACAGTAGAAAACTTCAAAAAACAGAATATCAATAGCTCAGGTACTAAGACTGACAAGTGGTACTCACGAAACTAAAAAGCTTCTTTAAGGGAAAAGATACTGTCAAAAAGAGAAAATGGCAGCCTAAAGAATGAGGACAGATCTTCACCAATCCCATATCTGACAGAGGGTTATCAAAAATACATAAAGAACTCAAGAACCAAGATATCAACAAATCAATCCAATTAAAAATGTGGTACAGCTCTATCAGTGAATTCTCAACAGTGGAATCTCTAATTTATGCATAACACTTAAAGAAATGTTCAAAATCTTTAGCCATCAGGGAAATACAAATCAAAATAATTCCAAGTTTCCATATTATACCTGTCATAATAGCTAAGATAAAAATCATATGTGTCAGCTCATGCTAGAGAGGATGTAGAACAAGAGAAATGCTTCTCTTTTTCTGGTGGGAGTGAAACTTGTACTGCAATTTTGGGAATCAATATGGTGGTTTCTTAGAAAATTGAGAATCAATATACCTCAAGACTCAGCTATACTACTGCTGGGCATATACTCAAAAGAAGACAAATCATACCACAAGGACACTTGCTCAACTATGTTCATGGCAGCTTTATTCTTAATAGTCAGAACTTGGAAACAACTTAGATGTTCATCAACTGAAGAATGGATTTAAAAAAAATAAATGGTGTGTTTACACATGGAATATTACACAGCTGTTAAAAAATGACATCATGGAATTTACAGGCAAATTGATGGACCTAGAAAAATTCCTCCTTAGTGAGATAACCCAGACTCAGAAAGACAAATACAGTATATATTCACTTACAAGTGGATGTTAGCTGTAAAGTAAAATATATCCATGCTACAATCCACAGAACCAGAGAAGCTAAGTAACAAGGAGGGCTCAAGGAGGAGTGCTTGGCTCTCCCTGGGAAGGGTAAATAAAGTAGATTTCAAGGGTAATTGGAGGTGGTTGGGGATGGCAGCAGGAGGGATCAGGTAGGGGTAGTGGAGGAGGATAGTAATAGAAGAGATGGCAGAAAAGGCATGCATTTCCAGGTGAGGTATAAACCTATTGCAATGGAAACTCCAAGGAGTATACAAGAGTGACTGTAGCTAAGACTTTTAGCTATATGAAACACATAGCTTAAACTGGCTATCTCCTGTATTCAGGCAAGACTTCCAGTGGAGGGACTTGGGAAACCAAACCAGCCATATAACCTTTGACCTACAATTTGTCCTGCCTACAAGATGTGCTAGGGTAAAGGTGGCACAGAAATTGTGGGCATGGCCAACAAATGACTGGTTTAACCTGAGACCATGCCATAAGAGGAAACCCACCCCTGACATTGCCTGGAACACCAGGACCCAGAGGATGGATAGCCCAGAGACCTAGGATAGAACCAAATAATACTGGCAAAAAATATCCATGTAATAATCCTAATGATATTATGCTATACTCATAGACTGATGCCTAGGACAATTGTCATCAAAGAGGTTTCATCCATCAACTGATGGAAATGGATGTGGAGATCCACAGCCAAATATTAGGTGGTGCTCAAGGAATCCTGAGGAAGAGGCAGAAAAATGGATTGTAGGAGCCAGGGGGGTCAAGGACATCATAAGAAAACCCTCAGAGTCAGCTAACATGTAATCATAGGGATTCAAAGAGATTGAACCTATAACCAGGGAGCCTGCATGAAACCTGCCTAGTACCTCTGCATATATGTTGCAGTTGTGTAGCTTCATCTTCTGTGGGACTCCTAACAGTGGGAGCAGGGGATGATTATGAGTCTTTTGCCAGCTTTTGGGACCCTATTACTAGTACTTGATTGCCCTGTCCAGCCTAAATACGAGTGTGGCTGCCTAGTCCTACTGCAACGTAATATGCTGCCATGTTTGGTTTACACCCACTGGAGGGGAGGCCTGCTCTTTTCTGAATAGAAATGGAGAAAGAGTTGGTGGAGGGCAAATGGTAGGTGGGGAGAGGAACTTGGGGGAGAGGAGAGAGCAGGATTTGTGGTCTGGTTGTAAAAAAAATGCATCATTAAATATAAAGATTAATCAAGATACAGCCATGGAGTCGAACAGTGGTGCACACTTTTAAACCCAGCTCTCAGGAGTCAGAGACAAAAGCAGGTGGATCTCTGAGAGTTCAAGGCCAGCGTAGTCTACAGAGATAGTTCCAGGACAGCTAGGGTTACACAAAGAAACTTTATCTTGAAAAACAATAAGAACAACAACAACAACAACAGACTGTATTTCCATATTGTATTGGTGTCAGGTGTCATGAATTAAAATTTATTTGATATGGTATTTTCATCCCTATTTTAACTTCTTCTCATCTTGTAAATACTTGAAGTAGTTCCCAATTTGTCATTTATTAGATGCCTTAGAAAAGCTAGCTATCTTTTCTTTTTCTATTTGAAGTGTTAAGACGAGTAAGCATGCATGTTACAATTCAATATAAATCATATTTTAAAGAAAGAAAATCATATTTTCAAGAAAAGAATGATGAGAGTGAAGGAAGGGCAAGAAAGAAGTTTTACATTTAAAGCCCAAAAGCTAGCAGCTCATACTTAGTGACTATTTTGAATTAACAGTCATATTCAAAGTCTGAATATAAATGATATTTTGAAATATGTATAACCTTCTATCTACCTATTGTCTGTTCATCTATCTATCTATCTATCTATCTATCTATCTATCTATCTGTTTATCTCCTATCTACCTATCATCTGTCTATCTATCTGTCTATCTGTCTCTCTCTGTGTCTCTTTCTATGTCTATCCTTTGTGTTATATACAAATTATCCTATTTGGTTTTAGGTTAGGTGATCTGAAGCCTATATTAATAAAATGAAAGAGATGCCTTCTCTCCTCTGGAGGTTAATTTCATCAACCAATTTCAGGAACCTCTTTAGTTCTATCCATAGACCTGTGTGATGGGGACTCAATAAGATTTCAGTGATGACAAAAATTCATCATTATGTACAATTTCGAATGTGTGATGTGTTATCCTCAAAACATGCTATGAGAAGTTAATTGTGATGATCACTGGTTAGAACAATAGTAGTGATCAGACGGCTAAGGGTCAGAGAATTATAATAGGAAGGTATGTTATAATACATCTTTTCCAGAGGTATTGGAACAGGTAAAAAGTGATATAACTTTTAAAGGCTATACAGAGAATAAATGGAACCCTTCCATTAAAAATTTTCAAGGTGTTTTAGGGGTTTGTTTTCATGGTTTGCAGTATCTACTCACCCACACTGGTGCAGCTTTCCCCATCTGTACCCAGTGTCCAGCCTTCGTAACAGGAGCACTTGACCATGTGTTTGTGCTGCTCACACACTTGGCTGCACCTCTGGTGGGAAGCACAGTAGTTTACGATTTCACAGGTTCTGTTGTCTTTCTTGAGCTGGTGTCCTTCTGGGCAGGAGCAGACAATTCCTCTTCCAGGAACAACAGAACAGTGGTTGCTACAGCCTCCATTGTTCAGAGAACATTCATCTGTCAAAGGACAGATATTTTCAGTCATACTGTTTTTCTTATGCTGTACTACTCACTGATTTTATTCTCCAAGTATGAATTAGAGTCGGGGATTTTGTACCCAATATAAGACAATCTCCTCACAGTCATTGGACTATAAATGCTGCTTGAAATAATGCAATGTCAGATTTATTTCTAAATGATAAAAATTGGGAATATAAGTTTTCATTTATACTAAATTTGTAATATAGCTTGATTTGCCCATAAATAGTGTCCCATACTTTTGTTAAAACTGGAAAAGTTACCCTCAACCTTTCAGAAGAGGTGCAAAATCAATTGTAGATGTATTCAAAGGAGACACATTGATTATTTCAGTATTTAATGACTATAAATAAACACATATATGTTCATATCTAATTAAAGTCATAATGACAAGTAGTTTTCTTTGTGCCTCATGCCCTATATATTGGTTATTATGATTAATTCAATGAGGTCATGGAAATGTAATACATAATACACACTTGAATTTTGGCACAAGTAATGAGCAACCATATGAATAATACACATAATTGCTAAAGAAAGGGACTGATTCCTTCATACCATTTGTATTTAACTATATATATATATATATATATATATATATATATATATATATATATATATATAATTCTTTTTAATCACAAAATTTTAGGTTCTAGAGAGATATAGAATACTTCTAATTATGTTTATCAGCCTGAAGTTGAATAGGCAATTGAAGATATCTTATTAAAATTAAAGTTTAAAAATAGATATAACTTCTAAAATTTGGGCCAGTGTGGGAAAATTTCAAAATGTCATGCTCTTGACTGAGATAGCACTACTGTCCCCTACTGTTCCGAAGGAGGCAACAAGTATACAGCAGACAGGCAGGAGCTTCTCTACATTTCCTCACAGGAAAAATGTTTGAGCTGGGTGTGAATGCCTCTGATCACTTCATTAGATACATCAAAGCAGGTAGATCTCTGTGAGTATGAGGCCAACCTGATCTATATAGGGAGTTTGAGGTTGGCCAGCTCTGCACAGTGAGACTGTATCTTAAAACAAAACGAAACAACAACAAAAATCAGGCAAAATAGAGACTTAAAAAAAACCCATTTCTCAAAACTGATCTAGTTGTGCTTGTTCAGGCAAGTGCTAAGAGGACTATTGTGTAATGATCTACAAATTGTAGTAATATTTACAGGTATAATATAATTTTTCCTGGTGCTGCTAGTATATTTCTTGTAAAAAATGGGCCAAAATGCAAGGCATTCATAAAAGATTCCTATATTTTAAAGTTTTCTGATGTTTTACCTTTTTCCATACTATTCATCATTATTAAAACAGTTGTAGTAGTAAGAAAAGGAATATAATTCTATTAGCCATTATTCTTTAAGAATTCACTTCATAGCAGGTATTCTTTTGTGGGAAAAAAATAGATTTATTTCCAAATATGCTTTTTCTCCAGTAATCATAATCACTAAATAATTGTAGCCATTTTAAAGTATTTTCCCTATTTTAATTTCATTGACACTCTTTTTCAAGAGAATTACCGTAAAGAAATGCCATTGTGCACAACAGGTTAAAAAAACAACATAAAATAAAAAGGAAGAAGTTTTCACAATGTTTTTAGTTTATTTCAAATATCACTTTTATCTTAGCTCTAAGAATGTCTGATGCCATCTGTGGATTTAACAAAATAGTTCAGTGGAAACAAAACTCACCTTGAAATCTAAAACAGTGTACAAGTTAAACATCAGTATTCTCTCAGACAATGCATTGCCAGTTCTTTAACTTTTCTCACCTTTGAGGCAGGGGGAAGGGCTGAGTCCTGCCTCAACTGAATGTACCAGGCTTTTCTGTCCCCCACATGGGATAACTTACCCTTTTGGAAGAGGAGATGAGGGATGAGTTGAGGGGTTAGTTGGGGTGGGGGAGTGGGAGGAAGGATGAGAGGGGAATCTGTGGTTGGTATGTAAAATGTTTTACTGTTAAAAGATAATCTTATAGAATTACAGAATCTTTGAAAGAAAGGTTGCTTTATTATGTACCTTTTAAAATGGAGTGACAATTTTCACACAATGCAAATATACTACTGATGCTCAGTTGTATACAAACATAACTCCAGGGCCAAGTGTAGCCTTTCACACTTTGAATCAATAAATTTAGTCATCCTTTCCTAGCCATTATCATTTATAGCCCCAGGGTGCTACTTGTTCTTATCATTCTTTAGACTTTTTGCAAATGCCTCCTTCAGTATTGTTTAGCAAACATACCTAAATCCCTAAATCTTCTACATGATAAGTCTGATCTCCTCAAAATGGAAAACCTATTTTCTTTCAGATTTATTGTTTGATATGGGAGATAGTTATTCCAAGTTCCTTTAGAGTTTGTTGCATTGATTGTTTTAACCAGATGAGCATACTCAGGGAAACTATTCTACAAAGACTTCAAAACAGACACAGCAGCATAGCAACTCAGTCTGTCTCATTATCCAGCTTCTCCCTTTTGCTGTAACAAACAAAAACTGAGTTTCTTCTGTAAGGTTTGAAGATTCCTCAACATCCACACAGTGGTGGGAAACTGCACCCTACAGGTCAGCAGTGAGAAGGCTTCCCTGTTCTAAATGACTCCTGACAGTAATTGTTCAACTGTGGAATTGTCAGGAGTTAGAGATGTAACCCCTGCTGAGCTATGGAACTGGTAACGCATAATCTAGTTTTCCCTTTCTCCTGTTTTCAGAAATTCTGGATCAAATCTTATTATTCTAAAAGGCCATTTAGTGCCTAAAAGTTATATATAAGTCTTAAAGAAAAAAGTCTCATTTGAAAGGAATAAATGGAATGAATGATTATAATGATCATAAGTAGATATGAGTAAACTACAAGCGTCTAATATCTGGAGAGAAGGAAATGGGACAGAACAAGCATACCACAAAGGTCGCCTTCGTCTGACCCATCTGGACAGTCCCTTCTCCCATTGCAGAGTTTCTCTGGCTGCAGGCACACGGAGGTGTCATTAGCACAAGGGTACTTGGGTGGTCCACACAAGAAACTGTCGCAGTCTTCTTCATCAGACTGATCCTCACAGTCAACATCTCCATCACAGACCCAGGCATTGTTGATGCATCTCCCTTAAAAGAATGAAAAGAAAATGGGTCTGAATTTTTGTAATTAGGTCCCAGTAATGAATGGCCAGTATCATTTCTGCCAGAGACAGAATTACTTGCTATTAGTAAGAAATCTATTTGTAGATTGTTTGAGAGTTTGTTTTCATGATAGCATCAGGATTCTCTTTTCCTGCTTGTAATTGCTCTTCAAGTCTGAGCTTTGTTGTTTTCCTCAGTTTCAGATTATCTCCTGTATTGTTCAATAAAAGGGGATTCTGTGGATAGTTCCAAGTGTATAATAACTTCAGAAGTCCACTTTAGAAGGACACTCATTGTGCCAGTGATTTCACAGTTCTAAATTCAGGCAAAGACTATTAGTTATGACCCAAGCTGAATTTTAGGAAGAAGCATTATTTTAGGAAAAGTGGCATTTTATTTATGGAACCTTAGCACTTTAACACTTTTTACCTATTTGTCTTGAAATTATTATGAAAGTTGCTTCATAAAAGAATGTCAGCCCTGGATAACCAACGTAAGCCTGAGCACTAAAGACACTCTATGAAGAACCGCCAGCCCTGATGTCAGGTTTCTATAAAACCAAAGTAGCAAAAGCAGCTTGGATTCCACACAAAAACAGATTTGTTGATCAGTGCAGAAGACTTGATGACCCAGTATTAATTCATGAGTCTACAGACACCTGAATTTTGACAAAGATGAAAAATCAAACAAACAAGACATACAGGAGAAAAATATTTGAAACAACTGTTGCTCAGAAAATTTGCCATCTACATGTAGGAGAATGAAACATGATCATTCTCTCTCATCATGTACAGAAATTGATTTAGAACACATGAAAAATTCAATATTAGGAGCCAGGTTTGGTGGTGCACATCTTTGATCCCAGCACTGGGGAGGCAGAGGCAGACAGATCTCTATGAGTTCAAGTCCAGCTTGGTCTACAAATTGAGCTCCAAGACCAGGGCTGTTATACAGAGAAACCCTGTTTTGAATAAATAGATAATAAATAAATTAATAAAATAAATAAATAAATAAAAATAAAAACAAACAAGCAAAAAGTGAAATAAAAGAATGCTCCATGTTAGACCTGAAACTGAAACTTAGAAAAAAATAGGAAATACATTTTAGGCTCTAGATTTTTATATAGGACTCTGGTCACCTAGGAAATAGGACCAACAATAGACCAATGGGACCTGATGAAATTGAAATATTTCTGTATTGCAAAGGAAACTGCTAATCAATTGAAGGGGAGGCCTATAGAATACGAAAACAAAACCAAAAGCATATGCTGTATGTCTAACAGTGAATTAGTATCCAGAATATGCAAATAACTTAAAAACCTAAACTGCAAGAAAACAACTGAATCAAAAAGTAGGCCTTGGAAATGAATGGAGGGTTCTCACAAGAAAAAATAAAATGTCTATGAAACATTTAAACAATGTTCACCATCCTTAGCCATTAAGGGAATAGAAACTTAAAACTTCTTTGAGATTTCATCTTACACCAGTCAGAATGGCTAAGATTAATAAAATTAGTTGTGACAAATGCTGCTTAGGATATGAGGAATGGGGGAACCTCGTATGCTATTGGTGGAAGGGTAAACTGCTACAGGCTCTTAGAAATCAGTGTGGGGACTCCTCAAAAAAACCAGAAATAGATATGCCACATGTCCCAACTATACCACACCTGGGCTTACACCCAAATGACTTTATTTCCTATTACAAAGATACATGCTAACCCATATTCATAGCTTCTCTATTCATGATAGCTAGGTGTTAGATACAACCCAAATGTTCATCAATTAATAAATAGATAATGAAAATGTGAAATCCATATTCAATGGAATTTTATTCAACTGTCAAGAAAATTATGAAAGAAATTATGAAATCATCGGGTAAATAGACAGAACTGAAAACATATTGACTGAGGTAGCCCAGTCTGAGAAATATAAATGCTACATATTCTCACTCATAGGTGGATCTTTCGATTTGTTGGTTTAACTGGGTATAACACTCTTCCTAGATTGCCATAGGATTTCAGGTATGAGATGTGTCTCATCGTGTCAGTAGATGTGTCCCAGGGACCTCTAAAACAGTGTAAGTTATTGCTGTTGTTCACAATTGACCACCAGAACTCCATGTAAAGATATTGCTGAAGACACCACACACCCATCACAAGATGTGGATAAATTATGTTGGTACTGACTACAAAGTTTTCTCCTTGATTTAGCTAAACTATATGGTACCAGAAGGCACAGCAAGTAAAAAAAGATTCTACACACACACACACACACACACACACACACACACACACACACACTCACACACACACACACACCACACACACTCACACCACACACACTCACACCACACACCACACACACACACACACACACACACACACACACTCACACACACACACACACCACACACACTCACACCACACACACTCACACCACACACCACACACACACACACACACACACATACACACACACACCACACATACACGCACACACACGCACACTCACAAAAAAAGTGAGGGGCAGAGTGAAGACAACTATTGCCATCTGACCAAAGATTAATATAGATGATGAGGAAGGAAATTCCCAAGCTTAGCAGAAACAAACAAAACAAAACAAAAAATAAGTAATGCTGCTTTATAAAATGGGTAAATTTCAATTTTTCAAAAAAAAAACTACAAATCACAAAAAAAATTCAAGTTTGTTAAATATTATTAGTCACTAGGAAAATATAAGTTAAAACCAGGAGTTGCCATCTTATTTTAATTAAATGGATGTAAAAACTAACATTAAAAATACCAAATTCAGCCAGATGAGGTAAAGATGTTGACTGCCTGATTTGATATGAGTTCAATGCTAGGACATATTGTAGAAGGAGAGGAACAACTCTTATATATTGTCCTCTGACCTTCACACATGCACTGTGGTATATGTGTATGTACAAATACATCTACAAATAATAAATAAAAACAAAAAGATTACAAACTATTTTAAAATTTAAAAATAAATGTTGACCAGGATGTGACAAAAAGGGAACTCATATACACTGTTGTTGCTAATGTAAATGTTATGAAAACTAATATCAAGGTTTCTTTAAAATAACTGAAGGTAGATGTGCCACAGACCCTCTTCTGGCTATATATCTAAAAGAAATAAAATAACTTACTAAGCAGATAACTACTTGCCATGTTTATTGTGATACAAAGAGTGAAGTAGGCCCATGTGCCCATTAGTGGATGAATAAGTTATATTTTCTGTGTGGACTTCCATACACACACACATACACACACACACACACACACACACACACACACACACACGTGTGCAATTGAATGTTATTCAGTATTAAAAGAGAATAAAATTTCTTTTACTTCTAGCAATGTGGATGGAACTAGAAGGAATTATGTTAAGGGAAGTGAATCACATACATAAATCTAATACTACATGTTCTTTCTCACGTGTAATGTTAAACAAATAAACAAAAGGTCTATCAGAATGTAGAATAGTCATTACTAGAAGTTGACAAGGGAGGAGGGGGGTGATAGATCAGCACACATTTGATGCATATTTTGGAGCAGCATACAGAGTTCTATTAATATGTACAGATCATAAATTTCAATAAAAAATTATACAAATATTACTGGGCATATTTATCTAACATACAGAGAGATTTGTCAAACTGGTAGAATAAGATCAATATTGTAACACGTGTACAACATTTTAAAGAAATAATATAAATATAGGGTGTTTAAAAGCTCTTGAAATTTAAAACATTAACTAAATGTTAGTTTGATGCCATTTCTTTTCTATTAGGCAAGTCAAGATCAAAATGTTGGATAATTACATAGATTTTAGAATTGTGCATGAATTCTATCAAATGTTGAAGGGCTGTACATTGGAGTAACTTCCTTGTAGGACAAAGTTTTTAAAAAAGTATGCAAATGTAGTGGGTAGCCATTCCAGCTTGGATCTGGAAGCTCCAACCCCCATTGAGACTCTGGCAACTGTCACACCTACGAGGCGGGGCGAGGGGAGGTGCTGGAAACCTGAGAGCTGGATGGGCAAGCGCTCGCTCTGGGCTCTCTCTCTGCGCCTGGACCCTGGATAGTGGAGATTGATTGTGCAGAGCTCCAGAGAACACCGCTGGATTGCGATACACTTTCCCCAGACCCCCGCGACCTATCCATTCCTTCATTTGTAAGTCATCCACTAAATAAATCTTCCTTTTAACTACGTGGAGTGGCCTTTATAATTTTCGCCAATATGCAAATACAAAGTTCATCAAATCTTTAAAACAAGCAATCTAATTTTGAAATTATTGCATGCAGTGGTGTATATTGGTGTTTTGGTGTTATGGAAAGACTGTCAGAAATTCAAATTCTCATCCTAAGAAAGTAACCAGGATTGCAGCATAATATACTGTAATAGTGAATTCAGTGAAAGAAAATTAACACGGCGTATCTAAGAAACCATCTTATAAGTCATAAATTTAAAAAGGTGTTAACCAAATAGATGTGGACTTTCTTATACATTAAAAGGATTCATGTATGTATGACTATGTATGATTTCATTTACATAAATGCGTTAGTGTATGTATATGTATGCCTTGGTGTCCTCAAGAGATTGGTTCCAGGAATTTCTACAGATCCAAAGTTGGCAATTTGCAAGTCCTTTATATTAAATGGATGTAGTATTTGCCTATAATATGCCCATGACACTGGAATATTTATGAAACCAAAATTTAATACAGTATAAATGTTAAATAAATATTTGTAAATATTACTTTGGGGAATAATGACATGAAATATATATTAAATACATATTCAGTATAGACACAATATTTTTTAAAATATTTTTAGTCAGTAGACAGCTTATTCCATGAATCTCAGAACCCATAGCTACAGAGTGAAATCTCTCTAGAAGACTGTACAGAAAATTAGGTAAAGGTGAGCCCATGCCAAGTAAGAATTAGGCACCAACAACACAGGGCAGAGCAAGGTAGACTGTGAAAAATACTTCTGTGTTGTATTACTTTTCTCTGTCTTACATCTATATAACCTTTATGTATAATGTGGATTGGTTTTAAAAATGCTGACGATGATATGCTTGTACACCTGCTCCAAAGTCCAGCAGACTGAACAGACAATTATATAGCCTGTACATCCAGATATTTTGTGAGTTACTCTTTCACAGTGGCCTCAGAAAACAAAATGAAACACAATGAAACAAAATACATAGGCTCTGTTACCTCCAATGAGGAAGTTACAATCCAAGTCAGAAGACTAGATAGATGCATAGCACACAATTTTTCTCTGAAATATGGAATCCTCTAGTTAAAAACATAGTGTAGAGTCATCTGCAAATTTAACACCATGACAGGTGATTTCAAGAATGGGGTGTTTTCCTCCTTTGAGGTGGTGAATCAAGGTAATATTTTCCCTCTCATTAGGCAACACCAATCAATGCATCCTGACATTCTCACCATGGACTCCAGGTCAGCAGTAGAACAACTATATCTACAGATCACTATTGATCTTTTATCATCAAAATAACAGTGAATCTACATGCTATTACTAATGAAGACTCTACCTGGGAAGGTAAATAAATCATATTCACAAGATCGTCTCCAAAGTTCTATTGTGCGTCATGAGAAATGTGAATTAATATTAGGACAGAGCCTAGAGCCTAGGTCCACCTTTCAAGTTTAAAAAATTCCTCCTTTCACAGTTTAGGGGGCGTCTGAAACTGAAGTGCTTATTCATATCTTATTTTTTGTTTTTAATTCTAACCAAAATATAGATAAAGTAGACCTAACTGTTTTAAGTTTCAAGACATTTTGAATTCACAATCATTAATTAACTAAACTCCAAAGCAAATAGCCTCAGTAAATATATTCAAAGAATGCTGCTTTTTATTCAATTTGGATCAAGATGGATCACCATCTGTTGAAGTCACTGGACATGAAGTTTTGGACAACCAGATACTCTGAGATACTCAGAGATACTGCCATCTTCAAATAGAAGATGCTAAGACATGGACCACATTGGTACCAACAAAACAAACACAAATTAATATTGGTCAGATGTGCTAGAGAAGTTATTAATACTTTGGAATGATTAATAAATATCCAATGTTATAAAAATTAAACACCCCAAAATATTCTAAAGTTTTCCCCTTATCTGTAAAATAAAAGTTTGAAAATATGTTGAAGTAACACCCAAACAAGCAAAACCTTGCCATTTACAAATTCTTTCTTAGAGTAGGCAAAAGTAGTAATGGATGATAGTTAAGAAGTAGAGTTCTATTTTCTGATTTTTTTTGTATTGTGTTTTTTTTTTACCTGATAACTATAGTGCAAGACTTTATTATGGTAATTGTACATTTTTACTTCAAGTCAAGAAAACTACATTGACCAAATAGAAACAACAAAACTGAAAAACAACAAACCCAATCTGTAGGAACATTGGCATCTAGTACAATCACACACTGTCACACACATGATCAAGCATCAGGAGGAATTTGTTGAGTTGTATGCTTGTGTAAAATACAATCCATACTAAATACTACCATAAAGTCAATATCTCAATGAAAGTTACATGTATTTCTGACTATACAAAATAAGTTACTGTTTTGAAATAACCAAGTATCTATCCCTTCTTGAGTTTTTCTTCTCTATTAAAAGTTTTGACCATTTTTTTTTTATTGAAAACTTCTGGTTGTGGGTTTTTATGGCATTTCTGGGTGTGTGAATGTGTGTGTCTTTGTGCCTATGTGCATTTCTTGTGCCTTCTTGGCTCTTTTTCTTTGATGGTTGTTTTGTCATATTCCAATTTGTTTATTTGGGATGTTTCTTGTTTTATTTTATTATTATTCCTAAGATGCTTGTTGTTTTCAAAGGAGAGACAGGAAGGTAGAAATGGGTGCTAAGGGAGGGGGAAGGAACTGGGAGGAGTAGGGAGAGGGGAAATTTTGGCCAGGATATATAGTGTAAAAACATTATTTACATTAAAAGAAAAAACATTCATCAAAATGCAAAGACTAGGAGGAAAAAATTGACTTTTTGTGTCCCACTTCACTAATGTGTATCTTTATTTGTTTTGCTGTAAGTTTGTTCATTTGGTTTTGTTTTATAGCCATATCTGGCCTGGAACTCAATATGTAGACCATACTAGCGTTAAACTCACAGAAATCAGCTGCCTGTACCTGCCAAATACTCAGATTAAAGGTATATGCCACCACATATGGCTAGAATCTTTATGAAAGTTAATCCATGTTATTAAAGGAACCTTTGTCTTCTAGAAAGAACTCAACAACTAATATTAAGAATGTGAAGGCTAGCTGGGCAGTGGTGGTGCATACCTTTAATCCCAGCACTCGGGAGGCAGAGCCAGGCGGATCTCTGTGAGTTCGAGGCCAGCCTGGGCTACCAAGTGAGTTCCAGGAAAGGTGCAAAGCTACACAGAGAAACCCTGTCTCGAAAAACCAAAAAAAAAAAAAAAAAAAAAAAAAAAAAAAAAAAAAAAAAAAAAAACCCACACACACACAAACAAACAAACAAACAAAAAAACAGTGAAGGCTAGCAAGATAGGTCAGAGAGTAAAGGTGCTTGCTGCCAAGCCTGAGATCCTGAGCTCAATCACTGGGGCCCAGACAGTGGAAGGAGAGACTAGATTCCTCACTTGAGAACTATACATGGAGCCGTGGTATGTATATGTATGCCCACACACAGAAAATAAATTAAAATACTTCAGTGTTAACAAGGAATATTAGTATGTGGATCAATGGGAAGAATGCTTCCTGTACAGGTGTGAAGTTCTGAGTTTGAAGCTATAGAACCAAGGTTCAAAGGGAAGTGTGAATATCTATCTGTATCCCGGGTATCCTGTAGGGAGAAGGTAATCAGAGACAGGAAAATCCCCAGAATCTAATGGCCCAGAGAACCTGGAATACACAGCAGAGAACAAAAAACTGTGTCTCAAACAAAGTCTAAGGCAAGGACAGCCAGCCAGCCAGGTTTCTCCTCTAACTTTTGCAATACACCTAAATTTATACACATGAATGCATTCAGACATACTGCCTCTCACACACAAAGAATATTAAGATGAAGAGAAAAGAATATTTGAGACAAGCCAATGTGTTAGATGATATATTTATAATACATTTATAAGACTGCTGTCTGACTTGCCATTTCTGTTGCAAATGTTTTCAGTGCTCTGACAGTTCTGAGATTCACTCTGAATTAGAAAATATTTATTGTGCATTACATGTTTAGCTAGGTATTGATGAATATAGGGACATGAGAGCTACAAACTCTTGAGGAATTACCCTATTGTTTATATATTTTCATTTGTCTTCATAGTCATTTGAGATTTTGTTGTTTTTCTTGTTATATCAAGCTCATTGTTTAGGGATACAAAATAATCTAAAATAAAAAATTTAAAAAAGGAAAAGAAAAACAAACTGGTGTTACAATGTTGATCATAATGGAAATAACAGCCATTTAATCATCAAAGACTACTGTAAAATTTCAAGAATATAGAAAATTTTTATAATTGGAAGGTTGAAAAGTTATATTTTGTAAGCATGTTTTTTTATTTTATTCTAAGGATGATTTTCTTAATATAGTCATGACCTATAGCCACAGAATCATGTATCCTGAATTGTATGGATAATTTTCAGGTATGACTATAATCACATCTAGTTTTAGACATATTTGCTTAATATAACTCATACAGTGGATGGATACCCCTCTTAAATTCATTAAGTTAGGGGAAGGTGGGACCTATTCAAAAAGAAGCAATGAGTCAGTCATTGTTGGACTGTAGATCATGAAATGTTGATTACCAATTGAAGGTATGTTTTCAAAATTTTCAATAATGAAATTTTTTTCCTTAGCATTCATTTTCCTTGGTTATGGTTTGATAAGAATCCCATTCTGAGTCTAGAACACATCAAAGCAAGCATATGTGAGGGGCAAGTATAGGCAGTATAATATTACCAAGTGATAGATTGTGCCAGTTTGACTATAAGCCATAGTACTCTAGGAGGGAAGAAATGCCTGACAGAGACAATGCAGAGACATCAGCAAGATTAGAAGTTGGACACACTCACAAGTAAGTGCAAAATATGTTCTCTGCTTTAGATGTGAGTGTCTAGAAATGAGGATGCTATCAGCAGAAATGGAGAAATGGATCTTCAGATGAAAGTGGGATGATGACCAGCTGAGAAGTGGATGAGATCTACATGAGCAGATGAGAACATAGGGAAATGGGAGGGTCAAGCTGGAATAGGAACAGAGTGGGAGGGCAGGGAAGGAGATACCATGATGGATGAGGACATCATGGGAATAGGAAGAGGCAGGGTGCTGGGGAGGCTCACAGGAATCCACAAGGATGACCCCACCTGGGAGTGCTAGCAGTGGTCTAGAGGGTGCCTGGACTGATCTACTCTGGTGACTGGCCTAGTGAATACCCTAACTACCATCATAGAGCCTTTGTCCAGTGACTGATGGAGGCAGATGCAGAGATCCATGGCCAGGCACCAGGCTGAGCTCCAGGAATCCAATCGATGAGAGAGAGGAGAGATTTTGCAGGCAGGGAATGTCAAGATCATGATGGCAAGATGTGCAGAGATGACCAAGCACACTGGTGGAAGAACATGAACTGTAGACTAGTGGCTGTGGAGGCCCCATGGGACTGGACTAGGCCTTCTGGATATGGAAGATGGTTGTTTGGCTTGAACTGTTTTGGCGGCACCCAGGCAGGGGCATCAGAATCGTCCCTAGTACATGGGCAGGCTTTTAGGAGCCCAGTGCCAGTGGTGTGATGCCGTGCACATCCTTGGTGCAGTGGGGAGGGGCTTGGATCTGCCTAGGCTCAGTGTGCTGGGCTTTGCTGACTCCCCATGGGAGACCTTCATTTGGGGGATGTGGGGATGTGGGGTGGCTTGGGAGGGAGGGCGTGGGGGGTGGGAGGAGGGAGGAGATGGGATCTGTGGTGGTATGTAGAATGAGTAGAAATTTTCTTAATAAAGAAAAAAATGAAAAAAGAAAAAAGAAAGAAAGTGGGCTATTGAACAAAGTACTGAGAATGTGGGTTCCAAGTTGGGGCTGAACTTCAGGATAGAGCTTTACCAGGCAGTTACCCGAACAAACAAAATTATATGTAATGCCTAACCCACACTGTATCCTCAACAGATATTTTAAAAATAAAACAAAAAGGATCAACAGAAAAGGACAAGGAAAATGAAAATAAAAGGCAAGAGATTTAAATGCTTAGGTGGGAAGAGACAAGGTAAGGAAAACACACTGGAAGAGACCTGACCTGTGGTCAAGCACTGCAGTGAGAGGACAGGCCGCAGTGTCCACAGACAGAGAAGCTCTGGGCAGGCTGCGTTCCAGTCAGTGTGCATTCGCTAAGTTGTTAGTTTCATCATTTCTATTTTATGTGTCAGGAGCCTGGAGCAAATGTTTAGTACATCATCTGACATCATTTAGTTACTGAAGTACAGAGATGGTCTCAAGACAGATCACTTTAAATGGAAGAATTACTTCTGATGACTCAGAGAGAAATTTGCACCAATGGCAGAATGCAAGGTATGAAGGGATACACAGAACTCAAGACACTAAGGTACACAACACAAGAGAAAGTGGAAGACAGGAAGGAATAAAGTTAAAAGATTGTTTTTTTCGCTGGTTGTTGGACAACATGAGTTTAAGAAGGGGATGATAATTAGTATGGAGAAAGAAAATGAAGAACAAGAAACAAAGATGATAAAATTTCCTGTACACACTGTCTCATAGAATCACATTGTACATATCCTTAAAACAACAACAAAACAAAAAACAAAAAAAAAAGAGGACAAGGTTAATGTAGCCAGAAAGTTTCTCCACTGTAGTCCCATGGCCCGCTTATAAAATAATCACCCAGAAGCTTATATTAATTATAACTTCTCGGCCATTAGCTCAGGCTTATTACTCATCTGCTTGCACCACCTATACTTCCTGTCGAGCTACTGGCCAATTAGCACTTTATTTATCAAACAATCAAAGCAACACATATTCACAACTTACAGAACAACATCCCACAGCAGGTTAACCTTAGACAGAATAAACACACAGGCAAAGAGTTATAATTTTCACAGAGAAAAATCAACAGCAAAATGTATAATGCTCATGAAAAGGAATACACAAAGTATTTCACTAGTTTTGTGACACATAGCTAATGAAAAGCTCCCCATGTTATTTGTGTGAGAAATAAATGAAAGTATTCCATTGGCTGGTTATAGAAAAGGAAGATCCTTTTAGGTCTAAAACTCCAGATTAAACTTGCTTTTCACATTGCATTTGCTGATCTAACACTAGGGCAGAAAACAAAACAATTCAAACTGAGACAAGAGCAAGGCTTTGGGACTCAGAGGAACCCATAGTGAATTGTTAGGATATGCCTACTCAGCATGGAACTTGATGCCATTTAAGGTGAGCCCCAAGCTCATCGGCTGGCTTAGTTACATCTTTTTGCTAAGGATCACTTTATACATAATTCTTAACCTGACTTTGAGACCTGACAGGAAAATGTATGTTGTGTATTTTAATGGTATCTAGTGTGAAGGAATATGACTTAACATCAATTTATAACAATCACTGGAAAGGCAGTTAATCAAAAGAAGATGCTGTAAAAAATGACACCTACATCGTGCTTTGGCCATAGATCTCATTCCCTCTGGAGAGAGACAAAAATGTGACAAGGTTTATTTTTAAGTCTTAAAGAAATAATCTTTGTTATAAAAATATTTCAATTTTTTTCTAACTTAAAAGTGCTTTGCCAATTGTCATATCCTTCGCCATTCTCAACACATAGTCACAGGGACACAATGATGGTATTGAATAGTCATGAGTTCTGTTACTGAAAAAAACCTCTACCTTATGCAATACTACAATGTTTGCATCCCTGCCCTCTCCCCCTTCCTGATATAGATATGATAGGATGAAAGGGTAGATTAATGAATTAATCTGCTTTTAAAGAACAACTTGTTTGAAATGTTTTACATTGCTATGGATTTTAGTTTATTGATACAAATTTAAAGTTAATTTTGTTATATTGTATATATATTTCTACTCTTGTTGGAGGTATTATGTTTATGTAACTCATTTAAATTATAATGGATAATTTAAAAGTACAGATTAATAATTAGTCTTCTATGATAGTCAAACATAGTCATGTTACATTTTCTATATATACATATATATAATTCAATTATTTAAGTAATCTTCAAACACTTCAAAGACATACAGAATATGGCATTTAAAATGTTTTAAAAATTTAGAGTTTCTGGACAGTGAGACATGTCTGCTCCTGGCAGTACCAATTTACTTCAGAGAGGAGGATGGGCACTGAAGACACTCCATATGAAGTTTATCTTCACCTTGGCAAAAATAGCCATTTGGGCAAGAAACTGTTCTTACCTAGACTGTTTGATCGACCAGATATGCAGGACCCATAGGAAGGTAACCACTGAAATTTGCTTGGCAAAATGGTCCTTCAGGTTCCTGCTTCACAGAGGAAACTGCCAGACATTCTACAGGACACAGAGATGTGACTGAGAGATTCTAGGCCTATGGGCTGAAGACAGATGCCCCAACTTTACAAAGAAACATTAGGTGACTGTCCAGGCTGCCAGCCGTCTCTGTCTACTTTCCCAAGACTCATGAAAGTTGCTTACATTCTTCTCTCATTTCTCAGGTACTATTATATCCTTCGGCGGTCTTTGATGTAGTTGAAGACTAGATAGTTGTAATTTTGTTAGTCATGATAAAAGATAAGTTAGATATGAAAACTTAGACTCTCAAATATGGGATAGATAGGATATCTTCTTTAATTTGGGAAATACAAATAGACTAGATATTGTAACTGTAATTCTTGCTTGATAAATGTTCTGTTATATGTAATTTTACTATGTTAAAGTTAAAACCTTCCCTTTTGAAAAAAAAAAAGAAAAGGGGAAGTACTAGGGATGCTGTGGATGTGTTGCTCTGATTGACTGATAAATAAAACACTAATTGGCCAGTAGCCAGGCAGGAAGTATAGTGTAGGCGGGATAAGGAGAGAGGAGAATTCTGGGAGATGGAAGGCTGAGTCAGGAGATGCCACCATGACAGCTACTGGTAAGCCACAAGCCACATGGCAAGGTGTACATTTATAGAAATGGGTTAATTTAAGTTATAAGAACTAGATAGCAAGAAACCTGAACCATGACCATACAGTTTATAACTAATATAAGTCTCTGTGTGTTTGCTTGTGTCTGAGTGGCTGCGGGACTGGCAGGTGAGAGAGATTTGTCCTGATCAAGGGCCAGGCAGGACCAGGAAAACTTCAGCTACACACACACACACCCTTAGGAGAGTTTAAGTTTCTAACTGGCAATTTCTTATAAATCCTCAGAAAAGCCCATGCATAAGCTTTAATAAATGTTTCGAGACATTTCATCAGTAGACGAAAAAATTTTTTAAATTACATATTGGTACAACCAGAAAGTGGATTGTTTTTCAGTGCAAAAAGAAAGGAGTGAATAAGTTATGGAAAGATAAGGAAGATATTTAAGGTCATACTTCTAAGTGAACGAAGGGAATATGAAAAGTTACTGCACTGTGTGAGTACAGATATATGACAATCTGGAAATGGTAAGACAGTTAGAACATTAACACTTTCTAAGGCAAAGGGGGAGATAAGGATGAACAAGTGGGAAATGGAGGATTCTGCATAATAATGTGAATGCACATAATAAAACACTTTCTAATGCTCATCAGTGTACAATACCAACAGCAAGTGCTGCTGGAACACAGGGCTTTGGTGAAGTGTGACTTATTGCTGCATATTAAATATTATAATAAATGCGCTGTTCTGTTGCAAGATATTGATGGTGAGTGAACCTGGGCAGGGGAAGGTAGCAGAGGGATGTGTGAGCTCCATTATATCTGCCCAAATTTGCTGCTATATAAAAACAACCTATCTTTAAATTCATTATAGAAGTTTTACTGGGAACTCATTCCTATTTAACTTAATTATAAAACTTTAAATATACCTACTGTGATTTATTTATTGATTGGAAGTATTTGAGTTTCAAAATCCATTATACAAGCTACTGTATTCTCTCAGTGCTGTGTCCAAAATACCTGAGAGTATAACTTAAAGGGAGTAATTATTTCATATCCTTAGAGGTTTCAGTCTGTCACTCTTGACAGCATTGATATTAGCCTGATAATGAGGCAGAATGCACAGTCATGGGAGCTGTGACAGAGACTACCCACCGCCCCTCAGAGGTGAACAGGAAGCTGAGAGGGCGGATGCCTCTGCTAAATGATATTTTCTTTCCTTCTTTGTTCCGCCCCTTCCTTCTCTAGCCTAAGAATGGTGTTCTTACCCTTTTCTCAAGTCTTCTTCAGCTACACACATAGTGAATCTTCTAAGAGAATTTCTACACACACACACACACACACACACACACACACACACACACACACACACACCTAGGAGTGTGTATTCTAATCTCTTCAGAAATTTTTAGTCAAGTTGACGATCAAGAATAACCATCACATATATGTTTTTTAAAGTGTTTTAATGCTAATGTCTAATTTAAGTTTACATCTAAGGAATATTTTATGTAAATTTTCATTTTTTTATTTGAAAGATTTCTTTGAAACATATGGTCAATTTATTTTTATGTGTTTGCCAAAGGGCATATGGGTCTTCACAAATGTAATGACATATGCTTATCAAAAATATGATTCTCCTTTAATGAAAATAAGATAATATATTTGTTTATTTCACTCTTCAAATGCATAAACATTTATATATATGATAAATTATTTGAGGTGAAATTGTGGCTGAATTAAAAAAAATCACATTTAAACACCCTAGCACCCACATGTGTGCATCCCCCATACACCTGTGTTTCTGCTACTAAGCATGTTAATTATCACCCAAATGATGCAAATGGTATGCTATCCCATTAAAATTTTACATTTCATTTTTCTTATTAAGGGTGCCATGAAATTAATGTTTCCTGTTTCTGCAAAATTCATAGTAAAATCCTAGTCCCTAGTGTGTGAGTTCTGGAAATGAGGTTTTGAGGAGGTAATTAAATCATGAGAGTGGAGTCCTTATACATCAATAAGCCCACTATATACAGACTGGTGATGTGGCCACAAAATGAAAATCAATCCTCTGGGAATGAATGTTGTTTAAGCTACTCACCTTATAGTAATTAACTATAGTATACTAAATGGATCAAGACATTCTTATTCTTCACATTTCTTTTAGAAATTACTTTGCTTGTCATTGGTGTGTATGTATGTGTCTGAGCATATGCGTGTATGTGTATATGCGTATGCATGTATGTATGTGTATATATGTGTGTGTGTGTGTGTGTGTTCATGTATCTGCGTGTTTGTGTGCATGTTTGTATTATTCATTTTAGGGCTATTATTTTCTATGTTATTTTCACTATGAGAAAACTAACATATTTATTTTACTTAATTTTTATATTTAATTTTCATTTAATCATGAATAACATGTTCTTTTATGTCCAATTTTATAGATTCATTTTCATAGACAGAGCTTTCCTCTTGCCTTGAAGTCTTTAAGATGATAGATTTGTGCTTTTTTCCATCTGTTCACATATGTCCATCTTTAAATGTCACTGCATGTACTTCACCCCATCCCTAATTTCCAGCATTCACTATTCAGAAATGCATGTTTACTTTTTGTAGGATTTTATCCCCAGACATTGTTATATTTTTATTACTTGTAATTAGAAAATAAAGTCATGTTCCTTGACCTGCCATGACCTTGTTTTTCCATTTTTTCCAAAACATAATTTCAGAGAGGTCACTAGCCCAGGCAGCTAGCAAGTGCTGTAAACAAGTGTGTGTGTGTGTGTGTGTGTGTGTGTGTGTGTGTGTGTGTGTAAAACTACATACATATGTAGATACCAGTTTTCCTTTCAATAGTATGCAGATTGCCTTTCTAGTTTCTGGCTTCAAGTAGTGAGCCTGGCCTCAGTCCCCAGCTTCATGTGGGATAGCTTTATAAGAGCAGAGAATACGTCCGCTTCTACTCGTTTGCATATGTAACCTGGTCAAGCATCCAACTTGAGCCAACTCAGTATTTGACATTCTAGATTACTGCTGACATGTTTCATCTTTTAATAAGTCAGTATTTACCCATCTCTCACTTCTTTGCCCTTTTAGCAGCAAACAAGTATTACTGGTTGTGGTAATCTGAATGTAACTCGCCCCCATAAACTCATTTGGAGTGGCATTTTAGGAGGTGTGGCCTTGTTGGAATAGGTATGGTCTTATTGGAAGAAGTGTGTCACTCTAGAGGTGGGCTTTGAGGTCTCATATATGCTCAAGCCAGACCCAGTGAGACAGACCACTTCTTGTTGCCTGCGAGTCAAGATTAAGAACTCTCAGTTACCTCTCCAGTATCATGTCTGCCTGCACTTGCCATGTGCCACCATGATGATAATGGACTGAACCTCTGAACTATAAGCCACTCCATTAAATGTCTTCCTAAGTGTTGCTGTGATCATAGTGCCTCCCCACAGCAATAGAAACCCTAACTGAAACACATCATTTTCTTTCCTCTTATGTGATAAAGAATAACAATAATTCACTACATGACTGCACTGTAATCAACTAGTAGTTCCCCTATTGATAGGAAATCCAGTGCTTCCATATTTTTACCTGAAAAACAAAGGAAAACAAATAAACTGTACTGAATATCTTTGTACATGGTACACATCATTTTAATTTTTTATGCAAACTCCTCAAAATGAGAAGGCAAAGTCAATTTCACATTCTTTTCCCACCTGGGGAGCATTTTTCATCCACAATCTTGACATCAATTTGTGATTTAAATCTTGTTTTCTGTTTCCAACCTGAAGAATGGGTTTTCCACATGATGAAGATTTGGATTTCCCCTCCCCACCCAATTTTATATTTATAGAATGAGTGCTATTAATAGGTCCTGGTTTGAGAGATTGGAGGTGACAGGACACTGGCCCTCTGAGGTAAGATGCTCTGAAATATTGATGGTTGCATTATATTTTAGTTCAGTTTTTCCTCTCACATTATTCTTAGAACTAAAGCTCTTAGTGGATATACATTTAAAAACTAATTGGTGGCAATTTATGTAGAGAGAGCCCATTATAATCAACAAATATAAATTTATTACCTTAGAAATTTTAAATGTTCTAACATTTTAGACATTTTTTAAAAATAAAAATGAACTCTGAAGTGAACAATTTGAAAAGTTCATTGAGGTCTTTTAATTTGTAAAGCCAATAATTGAAGTAAATAAATAGAAAGTTCAAAAGAACAATAATTGCATGCACACTTTAAATCAGTGTGTGTGTGTGTGTGTATGTGTGTGTGTGTATGTGTGTGTATGTGTGTAATTCATTTTAGTGTCACTAATGTCCATAAAGATCTATATAGTCAATATTAATGGGGAGTTGTGCCTTACGAATTCCAAATCTTAATACACTTTGTTCTGTTGCATCTCAGGTACAGATTATGTTTCAGGCACAGGGTGGGTAAATTATCACCTCCTTCACTGCTTTCTCAAAAAGAGGCATCATTCTGCTTCACAACCCTGCCTTTACACATTAAATTTTGATGCCCTTGGACAAACTGGCTATAAACATCTTTTATGTAAACATGTTAAAGATATAATGCAAATCTCATAAAAGCGGCACTATGAATACAGTGTTTTGATAATTGCCAGCCATCTTCCTTATATTTGAGTTTTTAATTAAATGATAACCATAGGAAGCTGTTTGTACTTTCTAATTGCAGACTTCACGGGCTGCTGCACTGGAGCATCAGACACAGTACAATGAAACTTTCAATTCAGTTTTCTTAGTTGCCTCACTTATTATTTATATTTTTATGCCTATTTTCTGTTTATGTAACTTAAAACCATTTTTATTGACTTTATAGCTAAAAATTTACACTGCTATTTAGCTCTTTTTAAATAAATTGCAGTGTGTGTGTGTGTGTGTGTGTGTGTGTGTGTGTGTGTAAGTCAAACAACCTTAGATGTCATTTCTCAGCCCAAATCCATCTTTTAAAGAAGGCATTGTCTCTCACTGACTTGTAACTCACCAAGTAAGCAAGGCAAGGCAGGTACCAGCCCATCTTTATCTCCTCAGTACTGGATTGCAATTGTGTGTCACCATGTTTATAATTTTTCCCATGGGTTCCCAGACTCTAAGTCAGGTCTTCATACTTGCAAGGCCAGCACTGGACTGGATGATGCTCTTTCACAGATCATTAACAATTTTTTAAATAGACGCACAAGAATTGTATGTATTTAGGGAATAAAGCACTCTATTTTAATACATGTGTACAATTCTTAATGTGCAGATTACACTAAGTGGCATATTCAAAACTGAAAACCTAATATTTATTTTGAGTTGGGGAAATTTAACATTCTCTCTATCAGCTACTTGGAAGTGCACAGTTGGTTGTATTAGTTAATGTACTGATCTATAGAATCTTAGACCTCATAGCCAACTTCACTGTTAAAGCCATTGGCCACACTTTGCTCAGCCATTCCTCCTTTACTGAGCTGCTATTACTATTATTTATGATGTTCACCTTTACCATTCTTTATGGAGAAATAACAGCTTAACTTATGAGTCACATCTAAGTTTTCTAAATTTATTTTATTTTTTAATTTAATTTAATTTTATTTTACAATACAATTCAGTTCTACATATCAGCCACTGATTCCCTTGTTCTCCCCCCTCCCGTGCCCCTCCCCTTCCCCCCAACCTACCCCCCATTCCCACCTCCTCCAGGGTAGAGCCTCCACCAAGGACTGAGATCAACCTGGTAGACTCAGTCCAGGCAGATCCAGTCTCCTCCTCCCAGGCCGAGCCAAGCAACCCTGCATAAGCTCCAGGTTTCAAACAGCCAACTCATGCAATGAGCACAGGACCCAGTCCCACTGCCTGGATGCCTCCCAAACAGATCAAGCCAATCGACTGTCTCACCCATTCAGAGGGCCTGATCCAGTTGGGAGCCCCTCAGCCATTGGTTCATAGATCATGTGTTTCCATTTGTTTGGCTATTTGTCCCTGTGCTTTATCCAACCTTGTTCTCAACAATTCTTACTCATATAAACCCTCCTCTTTCTCACTAATTGGACTCCCAGAGCTCCACCCGGGGCTTAGCCATGGATCTCTGCATCCAGTTCCCTCAGTCATTGGACGGGGTTTCTAGCATGACAATTAGAGTGTTTGGTCATCCCATCACCAGAGTAGGTCAGTTCGGGCTGTCTCTTGACCATTGCCAGCAGTCTATTGTGGGTGTATCTTTGTGGATTTCTGTGGGCCTCTCTAGCACTTTGTTTCTTCCTTTTCTCGTGTGGTCTTCATTTACCATGGTCTCCTATTCCTTGTTCTCCCTCTCTGTTCTTGATCCAGCTGGGATCTCCCTCTCCCTCAAGCTCTCTTTCCCTCGACCCTTGCCCTTCATTACCCCCACTCATGCCCAGGTTGTTCATGTAGATCTCAGCCATTTCTCCATCATTGGGTGATCCCCATGTCTTTCTTGGGGTCCTGTTTTCTAGGTAGCCTCACTGGTGATGTAAGTAGCAGTCCAGTCATCCTTGTTCCACATCTAGTATTTTCCTATGAGTGAGTACATACCATGTTTGTCTTTCTGAATCTGGGTTACCTCACTCAGGATAATTTTTTCTAGATCCATCTATTTGCCTACAAACCTCATGATGTCATTGTTTTTCTCGGCTGAGTAGTATTCCATTGTGTATATGTACCATATTTTATTTATCCAATCTTCAGTTGAAGCACATCTAGGTTGTTTCTAGGTTCTGGCTATTACAAACAATGCTGATATGAACATAGCTGAGCAAGTACTATTGTGGTATGATTGAGCATTCCTTAGGTATATGCCTAAGAGTGGTATAGCTGGAACTTGGGGGAAATTGATTCCCAATTTTCTAAGAAAGCACCATATTGATTTCCAAAGTGGTTGTACAAGCTTGCATTCCCACCAGCAGTGGAGGAGAGTTTCCCTAGCTCCACATCCTCTCCAGTATAAGGTGTCTTCGTGAAGGACCTATATGACAAGTTTTCTAAATTTAAATAGCACACTCAACTAATTTAAACTTTGGGTTCCTCCTCATCAGTTTATGTCTGGCTTTCACACCTTTTCCAGTGTCTAATTCATATGCATATAAAAGACTACTATGACCATATGTCAACCATGAGATTGCTTTGAATTATGTTAATTGATCTGAGTCTAGAAAATGGCTCTTTAACACCAGAATTAGTTTGTTGAATAAAAGTTGTTTAAGAAGACCTTCATTCATATATTTGATAAAAAAAAAGTCATCTGTAAATTTTTGAATATTCCAAAAATAATTTCTGAACCTAAAAATCTATTTTTTCTAACCAATATTTATCAAGTCAGTTTTTTTAACATGTAACTGTTAAAGGGTCACAAAATTATGAAAATTATTGTTGGATCTCAATCCTCGGGTTTTGTCTCTATTGCAAATCCTGTGTTATCTACCCAAACTCATCAGCTAGACTGATTATAATCTGACAGGACCATATCCAACCTAAAGGCTTTGTTTGGGCCACATATCCTCTGTGTGGGCTGGACCTATAAAATCTTAGCAATATGGCTATCTAAACAAAACCATTATAATGGCAACACCACTTGATATTCCAGTGTGGATGGAAAAAATTTCACACTGCCCCTTCCCTAGATGAAGAGCTACAGGTAATTACTGAGTGCTAAGAATGGGAGATTAAGTCTTTTCCCAGGGCCAAGGTCCCTAATTTATTATCCTGTACCAAATGCTCAGCCCTAAAATCATATATAGACCCAGCAGGTATTGTATTTTAATAATGGTAACAATTAAAGAAAAAAGGGGTCATTAATTTGAAATGGTTGGGGTTGGAGATCATAAGAGAGATTGGAAAGAGAGTTGAAGGGATTGTATAAATCTAGTACTCACATAAGAAATTCTCAAAAACATAAAAGTAAAAAAAATAATATATAAAGAAATATTGTTTGGAGAGCTACCAGTTGGGAATCACAACATCTTCAACAGGAATAGGCCATAGGAGAATCTATTTTTATACAACTGTGATAAACCAAATATTTCTTTTGATTTCAGTATTTCAGTGTGATAAATGTGGCATGATTGGGGAAGAAACACAAGGCTCTATGTCTTCAAAAGGTCATCAGACACAAACTTCCCACTCTGTTCACAGACAGCTGTTCTACTCCCTTGCTTGCTTGGAATACAGAATAAAAAGGGGAAAGCTGAGAGTTCATGGTTAAACAACACACAAGCAAACTCACAGTAGAGAGAAATTCGAGGGTGACTCAAGATTATATTGTAAAACCCACAGGAAATGATATTATGAAACCTATCGGAAATTCTTTCAATGGTTGATTGAAATATAATGCTAAATAAAATAAAATGCATTCATTCTTTCCTTAACTTTATCTCACCATCTGGCATGGAAAGAGAAATAAGTCAGTGGGATCTCAAGAGGAACTCTCTGTAATTAAGAAAAACTGGAAATGTCATAAAGACACCTTTATCGAAAATAACAGTATAGCCAATGACTCTTAAAATAATCAGAATCAAATGGCAAACACTTAGCAGAAGCCAAACAATGGCAATGAAATCTAGGAAAGTAGGTGTAAATTAACATGTGTTTCCCACTCTCCCCACTGGCATTTGGGGAGGATTTTATCTATAGAATTACTGAGTGTGGCCTAGCACATGCCTCTTTGACCCTGAGATTCAATTACAGATTTTGAACCCAAATACACTGATGTCAGGTTTTAATTCTGCTATTCAGTCTCTGTAATTCTTAGCAAGTTAACGACTTCTGTTTCCTCCATGAGTTCATAAAGAAAACATTGATAGGTTGGTGTCTGACCCATAATGCTTCTGACAGATACATTACTAGCATTACGCAGATAATGTGAGCTTGGCTACCAAAGACGAAGAATGCTTTTCAGAGAGGAGCTGCAGATGGAGCCTGCGCTGAAGGGTTCTGCTCCCCGGATGTTCCCTGTGCTCACCTGTACTCCTGCAGGAAAACTTGGTTTTGTGGTCACACGGTCGGATGGTACCATGGCAGCCCTTTTCATCGCTACCGTCTTCACAATCTTTTTCTCCATCACAGCGCCACAGATCAGGGATGCAGTTTCCATCAGGGCGGCACTGGAATTCATTCCCAGTGCAGCCAGCCGGAGAGTGAACGTCTTAGGAGAGAAATTGTGATTTTACTGTCATTTTTTTAAAATAAAAATCTCTTTGGGTAATATTATACTAGAGAAATTATGCATTTTACTCTAACAGCTATGGAATGCTCAAGCATTTCAAATCTACTTTATAAACATTAATAATTAAAAGAAAAAATATTTGCTGTTTTTGGCAGATTTCCTAAAGGTTTAGATAAATGAGTAAAGAGATTGTGTGGATGTCTGACTGTTGTCTTAATTAGTACCTTCAGGTACTGTCTTTGAAGCACTTTATCCAAGTCATGTAAACAAAATCTTCTATTGATAAGACTGTGCTTGATTTTTGACATTTCTGGAGTAACTTCTTTCAAATTACCAAGAAAAAAAAGAAAAAAAAAAAAACAACCAATGAAATAATAAGCACTTTGTGACTAAGAAAACCTTTAGAAAATAGTAACCGAGAATTTGAAAGCAAAGAAACATACACAATAAATAAAACTGCTTCAAGATGCAAGATTTCATTTCTACAATCAAAACAGAAAATTCTGGAGGTGAATTTAATAATATATTGTGTGTTCAAATTCTATTAATGAAAGTAGTGCATATAATACCCAGATACACTACTGTCCAGCCTGTTGATAAAATATAAATTAAGTATCGCAAAGAATAAGGTAATATAAACACCGGGCATAGACATATCTTATACTATAACAACTGAAAAATGCAAGTATAATCAATTTTTTAAACTTTCAAAATAGTTAATATCATGAGGTTATTAACCATTATTCTCCAGCACTGTTCTAAAATAAATATATTCACATATATTTGCGACTAAAGTTTTAATGTAATGAATTAATTGTATATCTGCAAAGATCATTTAATTTGCCTGTGCTGACAAATACTCATCTACTTAATTTCTTGGCTTGTTAATGATCTAAAGTAAGGATTTTAGTAATAGACTCAGTTAAGACCAAAATTCTGATGTCATTAAAGCAACTACCGGTACCTTGAGATGTCCTTTTGCCCACCTGGAAGTGCTACTGTGAGGACTACATTTGATGTTTGTAAATAAGTATTTTAATTACAGTGTTTGCTGTTGCTTCCCATGGTATAAATGGGTAATAAATGGGTAAGGATTTTTGTTTTATTTAAGAATTTCAAGTGAATTAATTAAGACTAGGGAAGGTTTGGTGTGGCTTCCAAAGAATTGCTGGAGGAGTAAATGTGAACAGTGCAGAGGCAAGAAAAGTGTCTGTTAAAGCAAGAACAATAGTCAAGGTAGAACAGAACAGGGATTCCAGTCTCCACATTTAAATGCAGATGGTATTTCCTCTATAGATTTTTTTCCTGTTTTTTTTTTTTCTTTTTTTGTAACTTTACTAATCTAAACTCTGCAGGCTATTGTAACATCTAAAGGCTACTGCAAACAATTAAATTATAGTCGTTTACAAACTTAGGAATGGTAAATTCAGTGTAGCATGGAGAGTCAACCTAGCATGGCAGAATAGTTCCCTTAAGTATACTCGGACATACATTTTTCATGTGTGAATCCTGCTCTATGTCTCATTATTCTTCTCAGCATCCACTACCTCCTTGTATACACTTTACCTATTATTGTCTTTAGCCTTATGAAAGACTGAATTTCTATAAAAAATAAAACAGCCAAAATAAACTAAAACTGTATCTTCTATTAAGAAATCTCATGGTTAAGTATTACAGTTTTATGAAATTGGACTTATATGTATTATTTTATGTCATTAAATATCAAATGCTCCCCTCAACCTATAAGCTACTCAGCACTTTTGACTCTCAACAAAAGGTAATACTTTCTGCATTTTTCAACATTTGTTTTATTCCTACCCATTGTCCCCCATGCTCCATTACAGAGTCCCAACCCTATACTGAACAGTAACTATAGCGGGCTGGATAAAGCCCAGTATGGAAATGAGTCATTCATCTGCTTCATTTTACTTTGTTAAAAAAAAAATAATTGAATAAATGACAGTTCTTAGAAAAACACAAAACATTAATTTTCCAAAAGGCATGTAGATAATAAGTATCAGTGATATCATCTGCAGCAGTGACTTCTCTGCCCTGTTTATCACCATACCATTTTGAAGACACCAATCTAGAAGGGCTTTGGTTATGAAGAGGCTCAAAGATAAAATGAAATTGGCTTACACAGAAATCAAGAAGAATATGAAAACTCATTTCCTTTTTATATTTAAGTTACTAAAATTCAGTCTGTTTTTTTCTAATAAAATTTAACATTTATTTTACTCTTCTATAAGGTCATGGGAGAAGTTAGTTTTTAATGAAAAGATCTGTAAACTCTATATTGCCTCAGACAGTTTAGCTTTCCTAGGGTTACTCCCTCAACTGGTGGCCAGCCAGCAAAAAAATATAGAAATATCTAAGGCATCAGAAACTGTAGGTAGTGATGCCCATGGCCTATGTATCAGGAGAGAAGGAAACACGTAGGAATATAATAAATTATTGTATACATAGGAAAATATATATATGGAAAAATTAACAAATGCGATGAGTAAAATGAATGAATTCTGATAATGTCATTGACAGCAGGATGGAATGACGTAGATCCATTATGCTATGCTAAAACACAGGTACAAATTCTCTGTACTAAGTTGGAAAAGTCTTGAATAGAGCCCTTGCCTCTCAACCATTATGGAATTTGTGAGTAGCTATTTCTTCAGTGTTCATTTAAGCCACCAAGTAGGAAGGAAAAATAGCAATACTCTAGAAGGCCCATATCATCCCTGAAGGGAATATACTTTATTGCACAGATTTGGATTCGACCATTTCCATCACATCTGTCCAAAGGGTGGTAACCAACTGGAAATATATTACAACTGTCACTCATTATTGCCAGAAAAGACTGACTTGATTATAAAACACTAGTTAAGAGTTTAGTTACAAAATGAGTCATAGGAGCCAAATCTAAAATGATGGGGGAAAGCTATGAAAACTTTAAGGGAAAAAAAGTTTAAGCAGAAAGAATAGGAACAGGAAGATCTTAAAGCAAGAGTTAATTTGAAGCACAAAGCAGTAGGAGTTGGTGAGTGAAGTTAGACCTGAATGGTTAGGGGTAGACTCTTGTGGGCATTTATTAATGAACATGGCAAGATAAATTCAGTGATATCAGTATTGGCGGTTTTGAAACACTGGAGTAATAGTAACATAATTTAGTTCACATGGTGAATTTTCTCTGGCTACTGTTTGGAAAAATGGATAGTTGGAGGTTTGAATCAGAGTCAGATAACACCAGTTGTTGGACTGTCCAGATCCAAATAGCAAGGATGGCTTCTGCTTCTGGACACATTTCACAGGGTAGTGGACACCCAGATAACTGTGCAGTTGCCAAGCACATCATAAATGCTCGTGGCAGGAGCAAGCGCTGTGAGGACAGATAAAAACCAGCCTAGCTTTAGAGGTCTCACATGAGCCATTCTTATGACAGACACAAAACAGAAGTTCTGAATCCTGTTTAAAAATCAGCCAGAGGGAAAAGGAAATGGGAGGGAAGATTCTTTCCTTTGGTCTTTCTCTCTTCAGGTACCCAAGATTGAACACATTTTCACATGCTAAGAATCATTCTACCACTGACCTCCATCAGTGGAGATCAAAGATTTATTTTTTTTTAAGCAAAGCTAGTGCAATTAGTAAAAGTGTGTGGAGTGTTCAAGCAGAAGTGAGAGGAAAAAGAAACAGGTGGGCAGGGCCCAGACCTAGAAAATTATTTATGTCATGCTAACTGTTGACATTTAAGCTGAAAGGAAAGAGGGAATAATACAAAGATACTCATTTCGATTCTGTTGATTGAATAGGCATTCCATGTAGATAACTTTAGGAATATTTACATAATAGATAGGAAGAAACTTCTATTACTTGTAAAAGTGTGTGTGTGTGTGTGTGTGTGTGTGTGTGTGTGTGTGTGTGTGTGTGTGTAGAATCAAGATGCACACATTTATACATCTATTTCATCTTCTTGAACACTGGTTTATACTGAATCACTTGCCTTAGTAAACACAAATATACACAAACATTTGCATTTTTTCATTCCTCCTCTGCTTTCTCTTCCCACATCATTAAAACAACCTGAAAAAGCCCACACCTATTCTCAGCCATTTCGGTATTCCTGTGTTCCTTTGCTTTAGACAGATTTAGGAGTTTTATTCATTTTAACTCTCTTGCCAAATACAATCAGATTCTGTTAACAGTTGCTGATTCTCCTCTGTGGAAAGAGCAGCATCCCTCAGAAGAGCCCGCAGCAGAGGCTCTAACATTAGTTCCAAACTATGTGACTCCCCTGAGTCTTGGCTTCCTCAGCTTCAGGGCTTGGCACAGTCCATCTTTGTGCTGTGGTTGTCTCAGTGGAGTGCTCTGGTTATGGCTATGTGTTTATGTGCACGCTCATGCTGTTTTACTCTTATGTTTCCATGTTGCTGATGCTGGTTATTATATTTTTAACTAATGGAATTTTACTGTATTTTTTACCCTGAAGCTATTTAAACCAAGCATACAATCTGGGAAGTCTAGTAGATGAATAAATAAGTATACAGCCCTGGAGGAAATGTAGCAACTGATGGTAGAATTTATCTCAATATTTAAATGAATCCGCTGTGACTAAATATTTGCAGTTGGAAAACTAGCAACTCTAGAAGAACAGAGAGGAATTGCAATTATGTATACATACATATATATATGTATATATATACACACATATATATTTATTTATTTATTTATTCTTGGGCCTAGTAAGTATGCTAAAGTCTTCCTTACTCTCAGAGGAAAGAGAGAATAGGGTTAGAAATAAGATGAATAATTTAAAATTTGAGTCCAGTCTGGAGAGTTATCTTTTATTGGTTTAATGGTTTTTATGCCCTAGCTTGCTATCCATTGTTCGCTCCTTCGGAAAGAATAAAGCGCTATGCTGCCTGAGCACCTAGCTTCTTGCATTCTGTGTGTCACATATCATTCTGCCTGGGCCTGCTTTTTTTCTAGATTTTCAATTAACCATTGTGTATTAAATATTCCTTCACCAATGCAAGGCAGTTGTTCAAGACTTACTTTCTAGATATTTTTCTCCTTCACAGAAGCCAGTCCATAGCAAATAGTCGCCTCACCTTACTTATCAACAGATAGAGAAAGACTTAGCTTGTTTGTACCTCGGGGGAGCTTAGTTTTTCCCTAAGAATGTTCTCTCTTTGTCTCTGTCTCTGGATTTTTCTCTCAGATCCTGGAATGCCTGTGCTCATCCTTGATCTGTACTGGGTGGGGTCTAGCTTTTCTGTGTAATGTGTGACCCATTTCTAATTGAGTGCAACCTGACTTATGACACCATGAACTAGCAATAAAGACTCTTGTAAAGTAACTGATGCATATTCGCCTATTCACTGAGCCTTGGTGAGTGATAAATGCCAAGGTCTGGTGCATTTGCTGGTCTTCTTGCAGTATTCCTTTTACCTCCTTTTTCTCCTGGTCACCTTCACATCATTTCAGGACACAGGTTTGATATTTTATTTTAAAGCAAAACAAGTGCCTTCTTTACCTCAAATACAGTGAGCAAGGGAGATTCACTTAATATAATGTGTGATATGCTTATCAAGACGATTTAATACTAAGGGGAAATAAGATAAAGATTTCAAATTTTGATACATTTATTGTTTGTATCAGTTAAAAGGGCTGAATAGGAAAGTATTGAAAGGAATGTGTAGATGCCCAGACACAAACACATTGCATTTATGTCAACACATAGACATAATCACACTCAAAAACATGAGACAAAACTTACAATCTACTTAAAAAAAAAAAAAAAAAAAAAAAAAAACTATTACCCTAGACAGTTAAAAGAACATTGATGGCCGGGCAGTGGTGGCGCACGCCTTTAATCCCAGCACTCGGGAGGCAGAGCCAGGTGGATCTCTGTGAGTTCGAGGCCAGCTTGGGCTACCAAGTGAGTCCCAGGAAAGGCGCAAAGCTACACAGAGAAACCCTGTCTCGAAAAACCAAAAAAAAAAAAAAAAAAAAAAAAAAGAACATTGATATTAAATCTATAGAAAATATTGGGCTACTTAATACAAAATTCATATTAAAAATAACTCTACCATTTAATATTTCACAGAATCTCAATATAGTAGAGGTGATAAGCTAATAAATAAACAAAACGTGACTGGAGTGCACTAATCTGCAGAATTTACTTTGACTGAGAAATCCAACTTTTCAATCATGGCTGAAATTTACCAATCAACTTCACAGGTATATATAAAATATTAATTAATTAACTAACATAAATTGCACCCATATATTTTCCACTAGAAATTTAAATATTGTCTTACAGATTTGCCTATCTTATTTTAGGAAAATGTTCACTACAAAAAAAATTGGAGGAAAGGTATTTTCTAACTTCATCTTTAAGGATAATGCTATTTGCAGAGGACTATGCATGATGAGATAGGGGGATGTTGTACTGGGCTGTTTTGTGTGTCAACTTGACACAAGCTAGAGTCATCAGAGGAAGAAGCCTCAGCTGAGGAAATGCCTCTTTGAGATCCAGCTGTAAGGCATTTTTTCATTTAGTGATCAATGGGGGAGGGCTCAGCCCACTGTGGCTGGTGCCATCCCTGGGCTGTTGGTCCTGGGTTCTACATGAAAGCAGGCTGAGCAAGTCATGGGAAGCAAGCCAGTAAGCAGCTCCCCTCTATGGCCTCTGCATCAGCTCCTGCCTCTGGGATCCTGCCCTGTTTGAGTTCCTGTCCTGACTTTCTTCAGTGATGAACAGCAATGTTGAAATGTAAGTCAAATAAATGCTTTCCTTCCCAACTTTCTTTTAGCCATTATTCATTACAGCAATACAAACTCTAACCAAGACACATGTCTTGGTATTAACACCATTTACTATTCTTACGGAAGACAGATTCAGTTCCTAACATCCATATGGAGGTTCACAACCTCCAATTTTAGGATATATTAGGTCCTATTCTTACTTCCATGTATTTAGCCACATGTGGTGCATAGATGTATATGAAATCAAAATACTCAAACACATAACATAAATAAATCCCTAAAAAGGGAAGAATATGCCCGTGTACACATATATGAGACAGATGTGCAAAGGAGGGACAGAGGATATGTTAAAAGTCTTGCTGGTTTACCTCTTTTTATTCTGAGCCTTTCCTCCTATGCATGGTACTTTGCCTTGTAAGTGTGATATTCTATGAAATATAAGGATAGAGTTATGCAAAACAATTTGTTGTTTAGAATATAATCTACTACTTGTGCTCTCAGTGAAAGGCAGGCAAGCTACAACCTGTGGAGCAAATCCAGTATTCAATTTGTTCAGATAAAGTTTTATGGGAACCTTATTTGCTTTGTTTAGCGACTTTCAGGGCTGGGGAATCTGTGCTCATAGTCTTGAATAATCTTAGGGGTACAAAGGGATGATATCCATTGTTACCTTATTGCTCTCTTTGCTTTCATGCTAACTAATGAAATGGGCAAGTATTAAACTGTTTTCAAATAGAATTTGAACAGAAAAGGCTTCCCAGTTGTTTTAATTTCTGATTATTGTTCAGGGACCATCCCTTTCAAGTTTGTATCTAAAAATGCATAACATTACAAATCTTTATGATGAAATTTCATAGGGCAGTGATTATCTATGTGAGGACAGTTGTGGTATTTAAGTGTATGACTTTAAACATCAGAGTAATTTCTTGAGAGGATTGTGGTGGCTTTGATATTGAGAATAAAATAAAATCTAGTTAAGTTTTCATATAAATAAGGAAATAAATGCTGACAGTTTAAACAGTCTCTGAAAGAGTTAAAAAGCTATTTTAGGAACAATATTCCTACTATTAATTGCTTTACTACCACTACATTATAGACACTACGCAATCATTGACAGTTGAATTACTTATTTTTTAGATTGCCCTTTTTTTCTTTTCTTTTTTTTTTTTGTTTGCTTCCTTTTCAATATCTGGTCTTTCTCTCTCAATAACTGTAAGCCAGTGTGACATTCAAGAAACACAACTTGATTAAGCCATAGTATGAGAAACCAGAAGTACAACTGACTGTGGAAAGTAGAGAACTCTTGTGGTTACTGCTTTTACTTCTCTTGAAAGATCAAGACACAAGAGGGAGCTTAGCCCTCCTGCTGCCTGTTGATTCTGGCTGATAACCATATTGTCTATCACATTGTATTACTCTGTCTTCAAGACACATAAATATTCTCTTAATACAGAAGCTATATTGACTTGGAACAAGTATAGATTCATTCATTAACAATTTTCTGCAGAGCAATGATGAGAATGATAGACTTCCTCGTTAGCAAACAGTGTTCTCATTACATACAGTACACTTATCCAATTTATTTCATTCTTTCCAGTAGAAAGAGTGTAGATACTTAAAACTATCTTTTCTTGCCTCATCTGCTGTGGATCCCACAGATCTTTCCCTCTTAACCTCCTGCTCCCCAATCATTTCTTTATTCCAGCTCCCAACTCCATCAGGGACTTACTGCTAACTCAAAGGCCACTTCTGCCAGGGAATCAGAAATCAGATCTCCACCTCTCTTTCTGTTCCTCCAGTCCCAATTCCCCCAGTCTTACCACAAATCTGTAGCAGAACACCTCCTATGGTCTCCCTTTTCTCTCTGAGCCTGTCCTCAAGAGATTACAAAGATCTTCTCTTCCAACCTTCCCCAAACTCATCCCAGTATTCCAGCTTCCAATACCAGGAGGCATACCTTGTGAACAAACCAGCTAAGCAGGCCAGGGAAACAGGTTAGCTAACTGAAGACCTTCACTGCTCCCTCCAAATCCATTTCTCCAGTCTCATCCCTATCTTTGCAGAAGAACACCTGTTGCAGCCTTTCTTCCTCCTCTGCTCACATTTCCTGTGGATCCCACAGACCTTCCTGTTTATTTCCCCTCTCTTTACTTGTTGCTTTATCCCAGCACCTAATTCCTGCAGGCACTCCATGCTAACCCACAGACCACTCTGGCCAATGAAGCAAGTAGATTTTTCTGTAGTTCTTCCTATGTTCTCCAAGGTGATGTTTTATTTATGCTGAAATGTGATTTTATTTGTATGTTAGAAAATAAAGTTGCCTGGGGATCAGAGCTAAAAGCAAGCCATTTAGCAGAAGTCCAGCAGTGGTGGCACATGCCCTTAATTTGATCACATGGCAGGTAGAGTCTCCATGTGGTCAAGGACACAGCCAAGCAGTGACCTGAAACTTTAATCGTAGTACCAATCATAGAGACCTAGAGGACTGTATAGACAGGCAGTGACTAGGAAATCATGTGGTTGGGTTTAGAGCCAATGAGAAGGTAAAACAGACAGGCAATAAAAAGACAGGTCACACAGGAGAAGGTCAGCAGGAGACCTTCTCAGGGGAAGGATGGCAGCGAGTGGTAAGCTACAGGCTATTCGCTAGTGCTCTGATCTCTTGGGCTTTTAACTCTGGATTTGACTCTGTGTTTCTTATTTAATAAGACAGTTTAGAATTTCATTTATGTTCTCCTTGTCCCCTGAGTCCAAACCCACAGTCTCATACCTAGCACTATAGCAGACCCTCTATGGTGACCTCTCTTCACTGTCTGACCCCTTTCAAGGAGACAGAAATAAACAGATCATGGTCAAACACCCTGCTCTCTTTCCTCCTGTGAACCCGTAGTCTATCTCCATTTCTTAGTGTCAGCTCTCAATACGCAGAAACACATTTTATCTGTGTACCAGTGGGCACAACTATCTGTTCCAAAGAAAATTTCCTAGGAGACAACAGAGCCATTTTATTCTGAAAATACAAAGAGGAAACTTAAACCAAAAGAAAAAATACCCTAACAACAAACACAAATCCAGAAATCAGCACCTAAACCAATATCCCTATACCAGATGCATAAAGACCAACATAAAACACAATCAATAACAACCAGGGCAATATATCTCTAAATAGCTCAGTTATCCTAACAAAGAGGGCCCTTATATTCCAATATAGCTGAAGCACAAGAAAAAGAACTTATAAACACATGTGTGAAGGTGATAGAATTCCTTAAAGAGGAAATTAAATAAATCCCTTAAAAATCCAAGAAAACACAAAGAATGAAAGGAAATGAATAAAATTGTTCAAGACCTGAGAATGAAAATAGAATCAATAAAAAATACAAACTGGGGGAATTCTAGAAATGAAAATTTAGGAATTCAAACCATAACTACAGAGGCAAACTTCATCAACAGAATACAAGACATGGAAGACAGAGTCTCAGGTGTTGAAGATACAATAGAAGAAATGCACACATGTGTCAAAGAAAATGTTAAATCTAAAAGAATTTGTTGCACAAAACGTCCAGAAAATCTGGAATACTATGAAAAGACCAAACCTAGGAATAATAGGAGTAGAAGCAAGAAAAGAATCCTAGCTCAAAGACCCAGAAAATATTTTCAACAAGACCATATAAGAAAATTTTCCTAACCAAAGAAAGAGATGTGTAAAAATGTATAAGAAGCTTGCACAACACCAAATAGATTGGACAAGAAAAGAAGTTTCCCTTAGTACATAATAATCAAAATACTAAACAGTCAGGCAAATCTCTGCAAGTTTGAGGCCAGCCTGGCCTACCAAGTGAGTTCCAGGAAAAGCGCAAAGCTACACAGAGAAACCCTGTCTCAAAAAAAAAAAAAAAAAAAAAAATACTAAACATACAAAATAAAAAGTAATATTAAAAGCAGGAAAGAAAAAACACCAAGTAACATGTAAAGGCAGACCTTTTACAATTACACATGAATTCTCAATGGAGACTTTAAAAACCAAAAGGGGCTGGACAAATGTGCTGCAGACTCTAAGAAAACACAGGTGCCACTACTACACTACCCAGCAAAACTTTCAATTATCATAGAGGGAGAAAACAAGATATTCCACCATAAAGTCAAATTTAAACAGTATCTATCTACAAATTCAGGCCTAAAGAAGGTGCTAGAAGGAAAATTCCAAACTAAGGAGGATACCTACATCCATGAAAACACAGGAAATAAATAATCTCACACCACAAAAATCAAAAGAAGAGAAGTAAACACAAACACATACTTCATCATCATCACCTCCACCACAACCATGCCCAACAGCAAAAAACAATTAACAGGAAGAAAAATTCTTGGTTATTGATATCTGTCAATATCAAAGGTCTCAATTTCCCTCCCCACAACTAAAAAGACACAGACTAACAGAATAGGATTTATCCTTCTGTTGCAGCCAAGAATCACACCTCAAGATAGCTTTAGGGAAAGAGTTAGAAAAAAGATATCCTAATAAAAATGGATGTCAAAAGCAAATAATGTAGCCATTTTAATACTTAACAAAATAGACTTTAAACCAAAACTAATCAAAAGGGATAGGGAAGAATACCACATACTCATCAAAAGAATAATCTGCCAAGATGACATTTCCATTCTTAACATCTATTACCCAAACACATATGTGCACCCAAGTTTATAAAAGAAACATTATCACAGCTTAAATCACATATTTTATCCTAATGCACAGACAGTGGGAGACTATAATACCCATCTCTCACCAGTGGACAGATCATCAAAACAAAAACTAAATAGAAATACTGGACCTTACAGATGGTATAAACCAAATGGAGACAACAGATATTTAGAGACCATTTCACCCAAACACAAAAGAATATACCTTCTTCTCAGGACTTTAAGAAACTTTCTCCCAAGCCGGGCAGTGGTGGCCCAGGTCTTTAATCCCAGTACTTGGGAGGCAGAGCCAGGCGGATCTTTGTGAGTTCGAGGCCAGCCTGGTCTACAGAGCAAGATCCAGGAAAGGGGCAAAACTACACAGAGAAACCCTGTCTCAAAAAACAAAAAACAAACAAAAAAAAAAGAAAAGAAAAGAAAGAAAGAAAGAAAGAAAGAAAGAAAGAAAGAAAGAAAGAAAGAAAGAAGCTTTCTCTCAAAGTGAGCACACACTTGGAACAAAGCAAGTCTCCACAGGTATAAGAAAATTGAAATAATTCCCTGTATCCTATGAGGCTACCACAGATTAAAACTGATAATCAACAACAGAAACAGCAGAAAGCTACAAAGCATGTAATCTGAACAAATTTCCACTGAATGAAAAATGAGTCAAGACAGAAATAAAGAAAATAAAGACTTTCTAGGAATCCAATGAAAATGAACATACAGCATAACTATTCTTATGGAACACAATAAAAGTGGTGCTAAGAAAAAAGTCCATAGCCATAAATGTCTACACAAAAATACTGAAATGATCTCATACTAACAACTTTACAGCACACCTCACCTGAAGGCTCTAGAAAAAAAGAAGTAAGCACACCCAAAGGGAAAAGAAGGCAAAAAATTATCAAACTGAAGGCTGAAATCAATAAAATAGAAAGAAAGAGAACAATACAAAGAATCAATGAAACCAAGAATTGGTTCTTTGAGAAAATTAAAAAGATAGGCTGACCCTTATCCAAACTAAAAGACACATTGATATATGCAAATTAATAAGATCAGAAATGAAAAGGAGGACATAACAATAGCCATAAAGGAAATCCAAAGAATCACTAGGTCATACTTCAAAAATTTGTACCCCACCAAATTGTAATATCTAAAAGAAATGGATAATTTTCTTGATAGATACCACTTACCAAAGTTAAATCAAGAACATGTAAGTAATTTAAACAGACCTATAACCTCTCAAAAAGGAGAATCAATTATTAAACATCCCCTAACCTAAATAGAACCATTGACAAGTAATGGGAATGTCTTTCTTTATGCTGTGAAAATATGCTGCTCTGATTGGTTGATAAATAAAGCTGTTTGGCCAATGGTGAGGCAGAGTAAGGCAAGGCAGGACATTCTAACTGGAGAGATAGGGGAGAAGAAAAGAGTGCAGAGGAGACTATGTCAGCTGCCACCATGAGAAGCAAGATATAAAGATACTGGTAAACCACAAGCCACATGACGAAGTATAGATTTATATAAATAGGTTAATTTGAGATATAAGAACTAGATAAGAAGAATCCTGCCATGGCCATAGTTTAAAAATATTAACCTGCATGTGTTTATTTGGGTCTGAGTAGCTGCAGGACTATGGGAGCTGGACAGGACCAGAAAACTTCAGTTACAGACAAGATTGATTAATTGATTGATTGATTGATTTGTTACAGAATTCTACCATACTTTTAAAGTAGAGTTAATGCCAATACGCCTCAAATTTTCTCAAAAAAAAAAATAGAAACAGAAGGAATATTGCCTAATTCATTTTTTGAGACGACAGTCACCCTGATACTCAAACCACATAAAGGCTCATCAAAGAAAGAGAATTACAGACCGATATCCCTTACAAATATAAATGCAAAAATAATCAATAAAATATTTGCAAACTGAGTCCAGGAACACATCAAAAAATCAACAACAATGATCAAATAGGCTTCATCCCAGAGATGTAGGGATACTTCAAGTTATAAAAATCAGTAAATATAATGCATCATATAAACAAACTGAAAGAAAAAACCCATGATCATCTCATTAGATGCAGAATAGGCTGTTGACAAAATACTACACCCCTTCATAATAAAACATCTCAAGAGTTTAGGGATGCAAAAGACACACCTAAAGATAAGAAAAGTAGTTTATAGCAGGCATATAGCAACATCAAATTAAACAGAGAGAAACTCAAAGCAATTCCACTAAAATTAGGAACAAGACAAAGTTGTCCACTCTCTCCATACATATTCAAATATAGTACTTGAAATCTTAGCTAGGTGAATAAGACAAGTGAACAGGAGGTCAAAGAGATACAAACTGGAAAAGATGTCAAAGAATCTTTATTTGTGGATGATATGATAGTATATAAATGTGACCTGAAAATACCCATCTGAAAATTTCTATAACTGATAAACTCAGCAAAGTAGCAAGATACAAAGTGGATTCACAGAAAACAGTAACATTCTTATATATAAATGACAAATGGACTGAGAAAGAAATCAGGAAAACAACACTTTTCACAATATCCTCAAATAACATAAAATATCATAGGGTAAATTCAAGTCTTTGAAGACAAAAAATTGAAGAAGCTATCAGAAGATGGATAGATCTCCCATGCTCATGGCTCTGATGCATAGGCTTAACATAATAAAAATGGCCATCAAATAAAAGCAATCTATAGACTCAGTGAAATCCCATTGACGGAGGAATGTCTTTCTGTATGCTATGAAAAATATGTTGCTCTGATTGATTGGTAAATAAAGCCATTTGGCCTATGGCAAGGCAGCTTAAAGGCAGGTGGAAAATCCAAATAGATAGAGGAAGGAGAAAAACAGAGCAGAGGAGACGCTGTCAGCAACTGCCATGAGAAGCAAGATGTAAATATACCAGTAAGCCACGAGCCACGTGGCAAAGTATAGATTTATAGAAACAGGTTAATTTAAGATATAAAAAGCTTGAGCTGTGATCATGCAGTTATAATTAATATAAGTCTCTGTGTGTTTACTTGGAGGATGTGAGTGGGAGAGATTTGTCCTGACCGACTGCCTGGCAAAGGAAAACTTACAACTACATCCCATCAAAATTCCAACACAATTCTAAAAAGACCTTGAAAGGACAACTCACAACTTCATATAGAACAACAAAAATCCAAAATATTGAAAGCAACCCTGAATACTAAAAGTAGTACTGGAGTTTTCATCATTTCCCAATTCAAGTCATATTAAAGAGCTCTATTAATAATAACCTCATAGTAGTAGCATAAAAATAGATGTAGATCAATGGAATCAAATTGAAGACCCAGACATAATACCACACACCTATAGACACAGTGAAAAAAGACAGCATCTTCAATAAATGGTGATGTTCAAACTGGATGTCTGCATATAGAAAGCAAATAGATTTACACTTATCATCCTACACAAAACTTAAATTCAAACTGATCAAACACCTCAATATAAAACCAGATACACTGAACTGGATAGAAGACAAAGTAGTGAACAGCCTTGAACTGAAAAGACTTCCTGAACAGAATAGCAATAGCCCAGACGTTAAGATCAACAATTAATGGATGTACCTCATGAAACTTAAAAGCTTTTCTAAGGCAAAGAGCATCATCATTCAAACAAAGTGGCAGCCTACAGAATAGGAAAAGATTTTTTATCAACTCCACATCTGATAAAGGACTAATATTCAAAATGTATAAAGAATTTAAGAAAGTAGATGCCAAAAAAAACAACAACAAATAATTCAATTCAAAATGGAATGCAGATACAGACAATTCTCACTAGAGGAATTTGATTTGTTTAATTTTTTATTAAGAAATTTTTTTATTCATTTTACATACCAACCACAGATCACCCTCTCTTCCCTCCTCCTGCACCCCCAGTCTTCTGCCCCCAACCCAACCCCCATTCCCTCCTCAGACAAGGTAAGGCCTCCCTTGGGAAGTCAGCAAAGCCTGGCGCATTCAGTTGAGGCAGGTCTAAGCCCCGCCTCCTCCATCAAGGCTGTGTAAGGTGTCCCAACATAGGCAGTGTGCTCTAAAAAGCCAGCTCATGCACCAGGGATGGAATCTGATCCTACTGCCAGGGGCATCTTTAAGAAGATCAAGCTACATAACTGTCTCACTTATGCAGAGGGTCTAGTCCAGTCCCATGGAGACTATAGCTGTTTATCTAAAGTTCTTGAGTTGCCACTAGCTTGGTTTAGTTTTCTCTGTAGGTTTCCCCATCATGATCTTGATGCCCTTTGCTCATGTAATCCTTCTTGTCTCTCTTACACTGGACTCCTAGAGCACAGCCTGGTGCTTGGCTGTGGATCTTTGCATCTGCCTCCATTAGTTACTAGATGAAGGCTCTTGGGTGACAGGGTATTCATGATGATTACTGGGGTAGGCTAGTTCAGGTACCATCTCAGGTATCACCAGTAGTTTAAGCTGGGGTCATCCTTATGGATTCCTGGGAACTTCTATAGCACCTGGTTTCTCCCTGTCCCCATAATGTTTCCCTCTATCATGGTATCTCTTTCATTGCTCTCCCACTCTGTTCCTGTTCCAACTCGACTGTCCCTTTCCCTTATGTCCTCACCCCTTATTCCCTACCCTATATTACTCACTCTCCCCCAGTTTACTCATGGAGATCTCATCTATTCCCCCTTCCCAGGGTGATTCATGTATCCCTCTTTGGGTCCTCCTTGTTACCTAGCTTCTCTGGAGCTGTGTGTTGTAGTCTGGTTATCCTTTGTTTCATATCTAGTATCTACTTATGAGTGAGCACATACCATGTTTGTCCTTCTGAGTCTGGGTTACCTCACTCAGGATGATATTATCGAGTTCTATCAATTTGCCTGCAAATTAAGGGATGTCATTGATTTTTACTGCTGAGTAGTACTCCATTGTGTATATATACCACATTTTCTTTATCCATTCTTTGGTATAGGGGCATCTAGGTTGCTCCTAGGTTCTGCTTATTGCAAATAATGCAGCTACGAACATACTTGAGCATGTGTCCTTGTGGTATGATTGAGCACTCCTTGGGTATACGCCCAAAAATGATATAGCTGGTTCTTGAGGTAGATTGATTCCCAATTTTCTGAGAAATTACCATACTGATTTCCAAAGTGGTTGTACAAGTTTGCACTTCCACCAACAATGGAGGAGTGTTCCCCTTGCTTCACAAATTTTAAATGACTGAGAAATACTGAAAAAAAATGTTCAACCTTCTTAGCCATCAGGAAATACAAACCAAAACTACTTTGAGATTCCATCTTACACCTGTCAGAATGGCTATAAATAACACAAGTGACAGGTCATGATGGTGAGGATGCTGAATAAGGGGAACACTCATCCATTGTGTGTTGGAATACAAACTTGTACAGCCATTATGGAAATCAATATGTCAGTTCCCCCAAAAGTTGAGAATTTATATATCTCATGTGTACCTCATGTGGTATACCAGCTATATCACTCTTGGGCTATACCACATATATCCAAAGGACAATTCATCTTACCACTTGCTCAGCCATGTTCATTGCTGTTCTATTCATAATAGCCAGAAACTGGAAACAACCTAATTATCTCTCAACAGGAAAATGGATAAAGAAAATACTGGACTATTTTCTTACTTACTCAGTCATAAGTAAAAAAATATAACAGGCAATTTACAGGCAAATGGATGGAACTAGAAAAAAAATCATCCTTAGTGAGGCAATGCAGACCGAGAAAGATAAATATTGTAGTATTCACTTATATGCAGATATTAGCTATTAAATAAATGAATACCAACCTACAATCTGTAGACCTAGAGAGTTTAGGTATAGAAAGGACTAGGACAAACATATAGATCTCCCTGGAAAGGGGAAATAGAATAGATTCTATGGGTAGACTGGGGACAAAGAGGAAGGGAATGGGGTGACCAGGTGAGGAAAGGAAAGGGACTTAGGATTGAGGGAGGGAATGAGAGAAGGCACAGGGACAATTGAGGGGCATTTGAGGGATGGTATGTAAACTGAGTGCAGTAGAAGCTCCCTAAAATATATGAAGACAATCCTAATGATGTCTTCTAATAATGGAGGAAGTGGAACCCCCACTGGCCATCTCTTCTAATCAAACAAGCTTCCCAGCACCAGGACTGGGTTATGTCCATGTGAGTTGTTGGCCAAAGCGGTCCTATAGAAATCCCCGAATAATTCAGACTGTTGCCAAGACAACCCACAAAGCAACATTTGGGTCCCATGGCTGACAGTACCCACACAACTCATTGAACCTAGTAAAGTTGATCTGGTACCTACATGGAGCCTTTGTCCCTTTATTCTAGTCTCTTTGGGGTGGTAAGGTACTCTGCTGGTGACCAAAAGAGAAATATGGACAGCAACCCAGCCATACAACTTTTGACCTACAGTCTGTCCTGCCTACAAAAAACGGCAGGGCAGTGGTGGCATAGAACGTGTGGAGGTAGCCAACCAATGTCTTATTTAATGTAAGGCCTTATTCACAAGATGAAACTCATACCCAGCACTGCTTAGGTGACCAAGAACCAGAGACTATATAGCCCAGAGACCTAGGGTAAATCCAAATATTACTGTTCTTACGAAGAAATGAAAGTGTGATTAAATGACTCCTAGTGATATTCTGCTATACTCATATATCAGTGCTTTTTTTTGGTCTGATCAGAGAAGCTTCCTCCTTCAGCAGGTGCAAACAAATAACAAACAAGTAAATAAATACAGAGACCCACAGCTAGACATTAGGCGATGGGGCAGGGGCAGGCAGAAAGGGAGACAGACCAACAGACCTTGGAACACTCAGCTCTAAATGGGATGTCCCCATCAAACACCTCCCCTCATAGCTCAAGGCACCCTGTGGAAGAGGAAGTGGAAAGGCTGTAAGTGACAGAGGCAATGTAGAACACCCAGAGATCAAGGCCTCCTGAATCAACTGAGCAAGGCTGATACAAACTCACAGAAACTGAAGCAGCAAGAATGGAGAAGACACAGGTTTGCATCAGTTTAATATTTCTATGGGACTCCTAAGATGTGAATGAGTGGGTCTCTGATGGCATTGATAGATGAGGAAGGCTTGATTTTTGGGTGCTCACTCTCTGGACCTGCTATTGGACTGCTATTCATAGTCATGGAAGTATCCAGACTAAATGTGCTTTCAAGTCTAGGAACATCTTCTCTAGGTTCCATTTGTGAAGGCAATGAGAATGGGAGTGAGTGCCCATTGGTCAGTTCTCTTCCATTCCAAGGATCACTAGAGCTTGGGGTAGCTACTGGTACTTTCAGGATTTGCTGAGGCAACCATGAGTCCCCTGGGCGGCTAGAGGGGACAGGAGGCAATTTGTCTCTAGATGGGCAATCGCCTGGTGTACAAGACAGGGGCCGTCTCTGAGATCGTGTTTCTGCTCCAACGGAGTAAGGCCAGTCTGGAGGGGGTGGTGGTGGAAGATCTTGAAGTGTAGGAGGTATTGGCAATGGTTTGTCTTTATGAAGGGAGCCAGAACCTGCCTTGGAAGTAGTTCCCAAAACTGAAGTGCTGGCAGGACCAAATGCTTGCTGTTCTGGAAGGTCAAGTCTTAGTGGCACTGGAGGGAGGGAAGCTTGTGGGGCCATGGAGAATGGAGAGAAGGCCTTTCCACCTTGGCACCTGCCAACTCCTTCATCATGAAGAGAGAGTCAGAAAGGCCAACAGAAAGAAGGAAAGTCTGAGAAGGCCAGCAGCCTTCTGATTCTCATGATGTGAGGTAGGAGAGCATTCAGCATTAACGCCATTGCTGATCATCACAGAAAGACCAAATCCTGTTAATGGTGCCATAAAAAAACATAAACTCTGCTCCCAGATAATTACCAGAACACCTGATTAGAGCTGTAAATATACCTGATCTGCCCAAGAGAGATAGCCCCTTTCCTGAGGAAACTTCTTCTGTTTCAAATGCTGTCCTTCCAGCAAGCCCTCCAGGTTGTTGTCCTCACCCACAGCAACCCCCACCAGCCCTTTAGCTCTATTATCACTCTGCTCAGAGTTCCTGTGGGGGGACAGTGGGAACTTTACAGCAAACTGTGTTTGAGACCTTTCACACAGCACACAAGTCCCATAGCCAATCATGTTCTGGGCTGAGCAGGGACACTGCTTGTCACAAATCCAGTCTCACAGCAGGGGCCATGTCTCTAAAAGCAGTGCTGAATTTTCATCCAAAGTGTCAGAAAGGCTTGTCGGACTTGCTGGCCTTGGTGTCACAGGCGGTCATAGCCGTGTTGGGCCAGCTTGACACAGCCTGTGGCTGGCAGGTAGCACAGCAAACAGGGTAGCACCAGAGAGAGGGCACCCATGAAGGACCAGCGGGTACAGTAGTTGGAGCGGGAGTAGGAGCATGGATGGTCAGCGCAGGAGCCCTCATCATCCTTATTGGTGCAGTGGTAGAAGATGCCTTGTACTAGGCACATGCATGTGCCATAGACCCAAATCTTCCTTGCTCAGTTGATTCTAACCTTCTGCTTATAAAGATACTCTTTTTAAAAAATCTTGTAACACTGATGGCAGAGGAAGCCCACCGATCCCATCATATGTGATACACCTGTAGATCACTGGGTCAGGTTGCTGTGTTGCTACTCAGGGCACTTAGGTCCCTTCCACCTAGACTAACCTATTATTCCTCAGATCAATTCCTAGATCTCTAGGAAGAGAAGCTGTGCTGAGATGACTGCCTTGATGGGAGCCTGTTACTGCCATCACCTTAGCAGTCCTTCTGGGGGTTGGAGCAGTGGGAACAGGCACAGGGATTGCCTCTCTGGTCCTGTCCAACCAACATTACTCTGAGCTTCAGTTGTCCACAGACAAGGATATTGCCCAATTTGAACAGGGAATTTCTGCCCTCGAGTCATCCTTTCCTCCCTAGCTGAGGTAGTTTTACAGAACAGGAGAGGCCTGGATCCTCCTCTTTCTACAACAGGGTGGCCTTTGTACTGCATTCAAAGAGGAATGTTGCTTCCTAACAGACCACACCGGGGTAGTCAGGGACAGTATGGTAAAGGTTAGAAAGGGACTAGAAAAAAAGACAAAGAAAAGGAGAACAAGAGCTTGGGTGGTTCTAGAATTGGTTTTCTGCCTTCCCTTGGTTAACGACCCTTCTTTCCTCCCTCCTAGGACCTGTTGTAGGCCTGCTCCTGGTCCTTGCCTTTGGGCCATGGGCACTTTCCCGGCTCACTTCGGTTCATCCGAAGCCAAATAACAGACCTGCGGACCAGGCAGATCCAGGTTCATTACCACTGCCTTGATATGCAGGACTCCAGGGTTGAAATTTCCCCTGATGAGAGATGCCCCACACAGACCCCTTCACTCGGGGGAGGCTGCACCTGTGTGTGGGAAAAAGGCTCGCTCAAGGCATAATTGGAATGCAGCTGGGACTGCACAGGCTGGGGACCATGGTACCCCCCAAATCCCGAGAGCCTGGATTATATGCCCTGTTGCATAGCAGTTATGCAGTAGCAGCCTTGAGCTTACTCATTTCTGCTCCCTCAAAAAACTGCACGGTCCATTGATTCCCGAACTATGGGAATGCCCGTCATGCTTGAGTCTGGAGAGACATTCCCTCCCGGACCTTTTTTCACAACCTTTAGAGGGATAGGGCCTCTGTAATCCTCCATGCAAAGCCTCTTTCAGAGCCCTCCTTTTAGACCATTTGAACCTGGTTTATGTTGGCCCTTAGATATATTACTAAGAAGGGGGAGATGTCAGGGACAAGGACAGAATCTCTAGTTAGTGGGAAAATATAGACCCCCATAAGACAGGGAACTAGATCAGCTTACAGTCAGGTTGCCTAGCAAAAGGACATTGAGTCAGAGCCCTTGACCTTTTCACCCTGTAAACATCCTACATAAACATCCTGTTAGCTTGCCCCACCCTATGCAGATAACAGCTTCCTGCTTCCCCCTACCCTGCAGGAACTATATATGCCCTCCTGAAGAAAAATAAAGTTGCACCTTGATCAGAATCTTGACTTGGTGTATTTTCTTTGTGTCTCCTGTCCCTTTCATTCCGTCCTTAGGGTGGTCGAGAACCCATTGAAGCCCTGCTGGCTGGGGCACCTGCCCTTGGTCTCTTTTCAACTCTTTTTTGTTGCTTTGTCTAGCCTAGATATGATAGTTTTTGTTTTATCATATTTTATTTTTGTCATGTCTTGCTGTTATCTCTTAGAAGCCTGTTCTTTTCTAATGAGAGACAGAAGGGGAGTGGATACAGAGAGGGAGGGGAATGGGAAGGAACTGGGAGGAGTAGGGGGAGGGGAAACTATAATCAGGATACATTGAATGAGAACAGAATCTATTTTAAATAAAAGGAAGAAAAACCAAAACAGTATTTTTCTTATTAATGAATGAAAATCCTTGAGCTTTCTTTGCTATTGATGTAAAAGTGTTTGCAGTATTAAGGTTCAAATGAACTTAAAGATATAATTTTTCTTGAAAAATAAAGTTTTCCTATGGATAAAATCCATTAGTAATTAACATTGTTTTGATATCTCAGTGTTAACATTTTCCAAGGAAAATAAATCAATCTGTGAGAGAATAAAGTTAATCCATATAGTTTATATTTCAATGAAAATGGATGTAATGTTTCTCAACAATTAGGTAGAGCTTAAATTTACATTGAATTGTATTTTGTGAGGAAACGATTTACACTTTTGTTAAGATCAAAAGTAAAAAATAATTACTATGATTTTTGTCAATACTTGATTTGCAAATTCCTTCTTATTTAAAGTCAATACTTTATTCTCAATATAATATACTGAGAATTACTGCCAATGTTTTTATTCTTTTCATCCATGCATCTTAGTAAACTTATTTAAAAAAAATCAGGAAAGGTGTTGGAGTAGGAAACAGCAGAAACAGGTCTGCCTCAAAGGACAGCTGTACAAACAGAACTCCCTCCCACCCAGGCTCCACAGAAAGCTTGCAGTTTTGGCAGTAAAGCTTGGATGCTACATTTTGATGCAAGTGTGGCAACCCTAGGTAGTTCTTCTGAATCTGCTGTGGAAGGAGAGAACTTGCCCTCCCCTCAATCTTTCCTAAATAAAGAAATTTAAAATTGTTTACAAATCCCAATTCAATTTACATAACTTCAGGATGTTAGGTAGGATCTCTAAATCACAAAAATAGCAAGAAAGAGAAAAAACAAATGTACACAAAAGGAAAAAATAAATTAATTTCAAGGTTTCATCAGAAAACAATAACACAAAAGGTTAGTAGTGGAGAAATTGAGGGGAAACTTGCTGTAATAGATGTTAAGAAAAGAAAAGGACCTTATCAGCTTTAAATCAGCAGGGAATGTGCAAATGAGCTCCCACATGGCCAGACTCTAGGTCCTTCTCCTAAGTTAGATGAATAAATACAGAGACACCCTGACTGTGCTGCTGTGTGCTCTGAGAAGGTGCTCTAGAGATGGGCAGGAGGAGAAGCTTTGTGCAGGGATAGAAACAAACGTTTTCAATATTTCATTTCCCGCTGAAAAAGTTAGAATGGTCATTTTAGTCAAAAATCTGCTGAAAATACTTTCCTGATTCAAATTCATCAGCCTCAACATTTCTTACACAGAACACCAGCTCTTTACACATTCAAAGGGATAGGATTTTGTTTAGATGAATACATGTCCTTATCTGTGAAACAAAATGATTCAACTCAATGGTCTGTGATCTTCTCCCAGTTTCCTAGATTTTTTTTTAAATGTCTATAGAACAAACCTCTTATGACAGGAACACATATTTTGGGGGAGAAACATTAAAATTGTCTGTGTAGGAATGTCCACAGCTGTTCCAGTTGAATGGTTCCAGAATCGATTTAATAAGATGGATTGTAAGGGATAAAAGAGATTAAAATTTAAAGGAAGGTCAGACATACTTATTGCTACTGTTTAATATAAAGGTCAGAGTCTGTAGGGCACCCATTGAGAATTTCATTACAGTGGCCTATAGTAAAAAGAAAGGTGTTTCCAACTCTCATGTTTATGTAAAACCAAGTATATCATTCAGAGTAAGACAGTAATTGCTTGAAGATAATATGAATGTTAATTCACATAAGGTTAGAACAAACAGAATATGCTCAATAACAATCTAAACAGCTGGATATAACAGAAACATATGATCTTTATGAAGAACTCAAGCTGTGGACTACTATGCAAGTATCTTGATCTTGTGTATCATTGGTACTATATGTCTTTAAAAAGTCAGAAATACAAAGCAACTGGAGATCATTCAGTCACCAGCATGTTAACTTATTTTTATGCACCATTTTATCAACTTTCCTCACTCACTGGTACTTACTTACACAGTAGATGCAAAAATGATTTCAAATATTTTATACCATATAGAAAGCATAAAAACAACAGATGGAAGAAATATCATGTGCTTTTATTTTATTGAACCCAGGGCTGAGATTGCCAGATTACTATATAAGTGAAAATGACGATTTACTAAAAAAGATGAGCAAAACCAGATCAATACATGTAATCTTGTACATCATTATATATATATCCCAGGATCTTGTATATCATTTATGTACATCCCAGGATATCACTACCCATAAAGACACAATAAATATGGCATGGGTTCTGACAAGATAAAGAAATTTTATATCTCAGCAATGAAACTTATATTATATTCAACAATTATTTACTATGCAGTAAATAGTACCCATGGCCACAAAGGTAGAAAGATAAGCTGAGATTATTCTTTCTTTGTACAATTTGGGAACAACAAAAGCATGAGATGAATGAATTATTGAGGAAATGGACCAAAAGAGAGAACAATATATGTTTTCAAAGTAGGAAGAAAGATAGGTAGATCAGAATACAAATAGTAAGTGGGCAGAGGAATATGAACATGTGTGAGCACATGTATTAGCAAATTACACAATTGTCTAATGGATCAGATCCAACATTACTGACAATAAATCAACATTGAGGATCCATGAATACATCATTTTTAAATTGCATTTGTACTGTGTTTGCTGTATAAATAAGAGATCACATGTCACAGAATCAATCATAATGTTCATTTAGTGCAGCAGGTAGTAAGTATGTCTAACAGCCTCAGAAAAGGCATTAGAAACAATGGCAAAAAAACATGATCATCTAAGTCCCTTTAAAATGTAGAATGCAAATATTTAAAAAATATTTAAATTGCTTTTAGGAAAAACTGCAAAGTGTAGGTGAAATATAAACTTGGAAAAAAACCTGTCACCTCTTCTATTATAAATATGCTAAATTATTGGATGGCAACTTTAAAATATTTTCAGAGCAGACTAACAGAGAAATAACCATGTAAAGGTATTAGCAGTGTCTTATACCAACCAAAAGGGTGAAATAAAGGTGAAATTTTGAAAAAAGCATCAGTAGAATGTTACATAATTTAAATAAATTAAACTGTCAAAGTGAAATCAAAATTATTTTATGCATTTGTATTTATGCATATCAAGAATACCCAGAGTCCTTATTTTACTATTTCCCATACATGGTTGTAAACTTCTAAGAAAAGATGGATCTCACTTTGACAGTATGTCTTTATCTGTTGTGGTAGCTTGAATAAGAATGACACTCCTAGGCTCATATGTTTGAATGCTTCACACCCAGTTGGTGAAACTATTTGGGGAGGATTAGGAAGTGTGGCCTTTTTGGAGAAAGTGTGTCACTGGGGGTGGACTTTGAGTTTTTAAAAGCCCACACCATTCTCATTTAGTTCTCTCTCTCTCTCTCTCTCTCTCTCTCTCTCTCTCTCTCTCTCTCTCTCTCTCTCTCTCTCTCTCTCTCTCTGCCTTGTGCTCTTAGTTATTGTTGAAGTGCTATACCTGCCTGCCTGTTGCCTGCCTGCTACTTGCCATGATGGTCATGGATTCACCCTCTGAAACTGTAAGCCCCCAATAAACTCATTCTATAAGTCACCTTGGTCAAGGTGCTTTGTCACAGCAATCAGAAAGTAAATATAACACCTTTGAGTATGAACCTTTTGGTACACGAGTAAACAGCCATGCTTGGCCTCTCAAGGACTTCCCCATACTAAGTTCTGAGTCCAGCCAATTATTAAAAAAAAATAAATAAATAACAAAAAACAAACAAACAAACAACAGCAACAAACCCCTAGAATCATCATTGCCCCAGGTGCAGGCCAGCAGAGAAGACTCCTGAGGGCAGGCATCCCCACCAACAGTCCCCATCAGACCAGACCCTGCATTCTACAAGACCTACTTCCTGTCCCATACCCACCCATCCACCTGAGATGTCAGAAGATCCCTGAGGCACAGAATCCACCTACTCTGATTGGACCAAGAGCTCTGATAGGAAGGATACCATTGCAAAAACACATAAAACAGCATAAAGAACAATATGTCACCACTAGAAACTAGTGGTTCTACAACAGCAAGACCTAAACATTACAACATAGAAGAAACAGAAAAAAGCAACCTTAAAAAAAATTTAGTAAGATGATAGAGTCCTTTAAAGAGGAAATGAAAAATTCCCTTAAAGAAATTGAGGAATAGACAAACAAAAAATTGGAAGAAATCAACAAATCACTTAAAGAATGTTAAGAAAACCAAGAAAAGCAATTAAACATATGAAGGAAGCAGTTCAAAACCTGAAAATTGAAATAGAAACAATGAAGAAGATACAAATGGAGGAAATGATGGAAATAGAACATCTGAGTAAACAAACAGAAACTACAGATGCAAGCATAACCAACAGAATACAAGAGGGGGAAGAGAGACTCTCTGGTATGGGGGATACAATAGAGGAAATACATTCATCAATCAAAGAAAACACTAAAGCCCAAAAAGTCTTAACACAAAATGCCCATACAATATGGAACACCATGGAAAAAACAAAACTAAACAAAACAAAACTATTCACCTAGGACAACCAAAAACAACAAACATACAAAGGTCATGGTTACAGTAGAAGAAATAGGACCAAGCAAAATGCAAAGTTCAATTGCATTGATGAGAGACAGGAACCACATCAAAGAAAGATAGAAGTCTTGTGAATGATTTTCCACAACAAAATTGACTCTCTCTCTCTCTCTTTCTCTCTCTCTCTCTCTCTCTCTTTCTCTCTCTCTCTCTCTCTGTGTGTGTGTGTGTGTGTGTGTGTGTGTGTGTGTATGTGTGTAACAACAAAGCTTTATGAAGACACTGTGTTCTTTGACTATAGAAAGTCATAAAATGAGAAACCCGAACAAAATAAAATTCAGAGACAAAGGGATAGATGCTCATTAACACAGAAGAGAACTGTTGTGTTGGAGTTGCAAATCACATTGTCATGAAAAACCTACCACGGCCATGGAAATACTTCCTTTCTGAATGTGATGCCTGAGAGAATACAAACTGAATAAGAATTTTATGAAATAGAGATTCTATATGAAATATTCCGATTGTGAACTGTTCTACTCCTTTGAAAAGAACCTGAGTCAAGAGGGGCTTCACCATATGCTCTGTCTTCCAGGAAGTGCACAGCAATGTGCTGAGCAATTATTTGAGGAATTTAATGAGCTTTGACAGCTAGTCTTTAAACTCATGCCAGAAATTCCTGCTCTTTCTTCCACAGCAGATTTTGAAACAGAATTATGTGACTAATTATATCAAATCTCTACCTTGTCACTAGCCACACAAGTCTATAGATAAAAGTATATAAGATAATAACTTCCACATGATATGTCAATATTATTTCATAACTTCTGTACCAGAATGTATAATCAAAATGATAGAGGATGAAAATAAAGGGATTGTTTTATCCTGAAGCCATCTTAAATGTCATCTTTACTCAATTGCTGTGCCCAGTCCTCATCACGCAGCATATTTTGTTATAGAATCCTTGTATAGTTTACACCTTAAAACTAAAACTGAGTCAATTCTCTAATGCTTCCATGAATCATATAGATTATCTCAAGCATTTCCTTAGTGTTCTACCACATAAGAAGCTCACACTGACAGTTTGGCCTTTAGAGTAATATGTGGGGAGACTTGCGTTTCTGTGAAAAACAAAGTCTATTAACATTTATTAACATTTAAATGTCTCAGTGGGGCAGTGGTGACTCAGGACTTTAATCCCAGCACTAGTAAGGCAGAGGCAGGCAGATCTCTATAAGCTCAAAGCCATCCTGGTCTCCAGAGTGAGTTTCAGGACAGACAAGGTGGTTACACAAAGAATCCCTGTCTCAAAAACCAAAACAAAGCAAAATTCAAATGTCTCTGCTTGTATGATAATTCAGCTTGAAATATTCTTTAGTGTCTACAAGAGGCTGTGGGTATTTGTGAGTCTGAAACACTTTTTCAAACTTCTTAATGTGCAATGGTCTCTTTAAATTGCAACAAATATACATAGAAAAGAGGGATAGGATCTTGTTTCTAGATGAAAATAATTTAACTTTGGGGCAATTTATCTTTTATAGCATATTATGGGGCCCCGCCAGCAGGCCACAGATGCACACCCTATGAGAAGCCTGAAGAGACATCTGTGAGGAGGGCAAATGAGTTAAACTGCAGTGCATTAATGAGGTGTCAATTACCCTCTAGACGAATGCTTCAAATACCTATTAAAAAAGGAAAAATGTCCCCATGCAATTATTTTCTATGCCTGTTTAGTATTAAGAATTTTCATTTTACATATTCTCACTAAATAAATACATTGAAAGAAGGAAGGAGAAAGAGACAGAAGAGAGTCATGGGAAAGAAAAGGAGAGAGGACATGAGGTTATTGTGTAATGCAGAATAAGAGACAGATAATATTTAATATTAGCTCCATCAATAATTCAATATTCCCCTGATTTGAAGACAATTAAATTCAAATGTCCACATGAAAAATTTTCTTAGTAATTTTCTGCTTCCTTTCTAGTTTCTAATTTGTTCACCTTTGCCCTCCCTCAAAGAAAACCGTTATGAATCATGTCAGGACCAACAACACGAGTACTTATGTTTCCTTGCCTCAGAGCTCAGGGACATTGAACAGCCATTTTCGATCATTGCTATGATTCTCATAATACAGGCCAATAAAAATGCATCAACTGGCAAAGTCACATAAAAGCCAGGGCCCTTCTTTTAAAAAACCTGCTATGCAGAGTTAGCCACAGTTTCCAGTGACAGAGAGAACACCACATGGAATAAAATTCTTGAGACACTAACAGTCACATGAGTTCTCAAATGTTTGGAGAAGACAGATGTGTCTGTTAGGGAGGGCCTTTGAAAACTAAGCTTCCACAGCGTAAATGAGTCTCTAAATTCAACCACCTTAAGTAAAGTATTTTATTGTTCATGTATTTAAATGTCACCTATTTAAAGAGATGCTGTAGATATTTAAACATTTTAGTTAGCCCTTAGTACTCAATATTTATGGAATTAATAAATAAGTTAAATTGTCAGTTAAATGATAAAGATGACAATATTATTGTTTGGAGAGCTGACACTTTTCTGTGATTCTGCTATTGTTTTTAATGTACTAATATGTTTGATCATAGATTATATTTTAAAAAGCAATGCATGCTATTGACAGGGTCTGCTTTATCACAGATCTGCTAAGAACCACAGTCCTGGACGCTCCGCTCTCTTTCATTTCATTTTTGATAGTCAATCAGTCTGAAATGGAAGAAATTCGACATATTGCTAAATGCTTAATTCAAATCTCAGGGAAAGAGATTTGGTATAATATCAAAGCAAAACTATCATTTTATGTATTTCTTTTTCCTTTTTCAGACACTTTAAAATTTGTATAAGGTTAGAATAATTGTACCAAAGCATTTTGATATAGAAAGGATATAGAAAGCAATGGGCACAGAAATCAACCAAGTATTGGACACCACTGAAGTAAGAAACCAGAGAAAAGAAAGGAAAAAACTAAAAACATAGAGGTCAAAGGTAATATTATCTTGTTCTTCCTGTGTATTTTTAACATGATGAGCCTAATAGCTTGTGATTTAATAATACACTCTAAAGAGTTTATTTATGTATGAATCTATGATGATATTTCAGAGATTGATAAAATTACTGACCCGATTTGGTGCAATTGACGTGTGTTTCATCGCTGAAGTCTCCACAGTCGTTGTCACCATCACAGGCCCAATGCCCTGGGATACACCGGCCACTGGAACATCTGAACTGGTCATCAAAGCAAGAATGAACACAGCCCACCTCATCACTCCTGTCCCCGCAGTCATCATCTGGAAAGAAGCACTAAAAGCTAGTAAAAACTCACATTGTAGAACATTTTTTCTTACATATATAACATTTTCTGTGCAGAATTTGCTTATGATTTTGGAAAAGGAAAATACATTCATGACCAACATTTCTCGGGAACAGTCAGTAAGTCTCATTTTAAACTCACATTACATTGCTTCTGGTTTAATAGCAAATGCAGAACCAAGAGAAGGAAAGTACTGACTTAGATTTTGCAGCTTCAAATCTAGTTTGTTTATGAATAACTAACCACCCACTAACTGCCTCTCTGCCACAAGGATTAAGAGGAAAGTTGTGACTATGGGACTGTTAAGTGACACAGTGCAGTAGAATTATGGTGAAATCACTACTTGAAGCCACCATTTTTCTGCCTTGGAACTTGTAGCTGTATCTTCAACCCAGTGCCTTTGTCTCTATGCTCTGACATAGCCATTTACTGCTCATTCCTCCCCTGCTGCCTGATCGACTGGATTCATACATGGAAACTGTATGTTCACATTAGAAATGATTCATCCTCAGGATTGGCCATTGCAAAGACACTGGATTAAATGGAACTAAATGACATTGATTAATATATAACTCATTTGCCTGAATTTAGAACAAATTGGCATGATGATACAAGTACATACAAGTAAGTACAGGGAAGGAAAACATTACTTGTACATAAAAAGCAAGGTGACAGAGCTAAAATCATCTGAGTAATTGCATAATAATTCATAAACTGCCAAGGTTACATAAATGCTTAGGGAACCTAAAATTGTTCTGGTCATTTCCTTAATTGTTCCCTTTATTCATCTTTGTAGATTTAGTCTATGCCCAAAATAATATCTGAAAATGAAGCACTGTTCAAGCCCCATGGGACAAATATCATGCTCCATTATCCTTAACACTGATCCCCAGTGATGTGCCAGCTGCCCGCTCACCACTTTTCTTAGCCACTTTGCTGGGCTCTGCAAGCTTTGCTTGCAGACTCCCTTTGGAGGAAGCCAGGCAGCCCAGAGAGCTGGGCCCCCGACCTGGTCAGTGCTGTGCAGTGAGCGCTCCTCGGTACTTGCCAGTGTCACAGTGCCATCTGCTGCTGATGCATCTTCCACTCTTGCATACAAACTGAGTTAGCGGCTCACAAGTTGGGAATTCTGTGAAGGATATAAGAGAGCCACTGAGAAATGTTGTATGGACTGTGCTTGGCTTGCTTTGTATCCATCTTACTACTGTGATCAGAACTCTCGTCCTCTACAAAGGCAGAACAGACAGTAGAAGAACAAACACAGTGACTCTAAGTTCTTAAAGACATGTGGTGACCACACTTCAGTGTCTGAAAGGAGGGATTTCCAGCCACCACAAGCCTAGGAGAATCATCAGATGAAATGCCACTAGGATTTATCATAGTTTCTGAAATACATGTTCAGGGCCAACCTTGTCTTAGTGAATGATAGCAACCAGGGCTCTGCTGTGCTGCTACAAAACATTGCTTCTGTATATCCAGCTTGCTGGGCTTTTCTGAATACAGAAAGCCACACAGGGTTGTCAAGGGTAGCACTGACCTCTGAGGGATGCCAACAGTGTAAGGTGAAATTAATCTATCAACTAATGAAGTCAGTGCAGTTGCTACCATATGTTTACAAAGACTTTGACACAATCAATTTGAGTCTAACAGGGTGAGCAAAACCCCTGAAAAATAATTCAGGTTTTTAAAATGAAGCTAAATCCATATAATAATAATAAATAGTAATAATGATAAAGGGCAAATAAAATATAAAATACAATTAGCCATTTTAACATTCCAGTAATTCCAGAAGTTAGTACTAACATAATAAGAATGGATAATAATGAAAATTAAAAAAAAATAGTAACCAGAGAAAAATTAATGTACTGAGGAGTTCAGACAAAAATTTGAACTAAGTGTTTTGCAGGGAAAAACAGTACTGTACCTGTTTATAGATGGTGGAGATTATTCACCTAAGGATTTGTGGATCTCTCAAAATTAGGCCTGTTATCTTAAGAAAACTTGAGTAGAGTCATATTAATGTTTTCTCTTTAAAGCAGCTTACTTAGAGTCTTAGAATATTTGATAGAGAAAAACTACAAATGTTATCATTTATCTGTGGACTTTTAAAGAGATGTCTGAAATAAATGCTGGTTGAGCATGCTTACACTTGGGGTGGCCAAAATGCTTTTTTATTTTATTTTATTTTTATCTAGCTAAATGTCTACATATCTAGTAGCCACCTACCTATCTACTTGCAATTTTGAGTTTTGAATTTTGAGTGCTACTTAATTTGGAGAAAAATTATAAAAACAAGCAAACCTACTATATTTACCAGCTCTAAAAGTTGAGAATCACTGATAATCGCAATTGCTTTGGCCCTAAGGTATCTATGGCTCAGAAAAGTCCCATGTGCCCATGATCACCAATGTCTCCCGACATTGGAATTCTCTTCCTTAAAGCTGTTTTCAACATATTTTATTAGTAATTTTCTATATCATTTCAATTTTTATCCTTAACCTATTCAAATTGGTATTTTATTTTCTTTATATTACAAATTGCTTCCATATGAAAATGAATACACTTCTGAATTTTACCAGACATGAGTTCTCAAATATTTCCATTATTTTAGTATTTGGCTCCCAATTTCTTTTAAAATTCCATCATTGGCTAAGGCAGGGACAGGATGCTTCCTGGGGCTCACACATAGAAATCCTAGCATAAAGGAATGTTTGTCATCCCAGCCCTAAGTGGGACTAAGGTTAGAAGTTTCCTGGGCTTGCTGGTCAGCTGGCCTCATCTACTTGTTGAATTCTAGAACTGTGAGGAACCTGTCTCCAAAATATGAAGATCTAAAGTTGACTTTAGTTAAACACACACACACACATACATGCACTCACTTCATACATACATACATACATGTACACATTTGTCACCACAAAAGTACCCACATGTGCATGCTCAATGAGAGAGAGGGAGAGAGAGGGGAAGGAAGAGGGAGAGGGAGAGAAAGAGAGAGATAATGCTTGTCATAAAACCAGAAACACGGGGACATGAATATGATTCAAAGAATATGGTGAAAAAGAGATTTCCGCAGAAAAAAAGGAGGTAAATATGATTTAAAGCTAACTCTGGAAGTCAGACCTGCTGACATAGGCCAACAGCCCAAATACTTAAATGGTGTGGTAGGAGAATCAGGAAGTCAAAGCCAGCCAAGGATGAGAGGGAAGATCTTGCCTTAAAAAAATTGAGAAATAAATGAATAAATCTAAAATCAAATCAACCTTCAGTTTCTTAGAAAATCCATACACCTTCTGCTCACATAGCACATAACATGAACACACACAAAATGTATATTGTTTCATGATGTCCTCAAATCCATGATCCCTCTGCCCCAGCCTCCTGAGGGCTATGACTACAGTGTGTTTCCCTTTCCTACTTTCATATTAACATCAATTTAACATTTGAAATGAGTATCTAAATAGTCTAGTTCACCTTTGTTTATGTGTTTTGCTAGAATATTCTATACATTGTATATTTGAAAAAGAATTAAGTATAATAAATGTGCATTCTTGACTTTATGTAAATACAGCATCCTGAAGGCTAGTAAGCAGTAAAATTTAAAAAGTTTGACACATAAGCAAATCCTGATGTCATTCCTACATCACAGAACATAGAGGCTAGCATAAGTGGAAGAACTACCATGTTAAATCTTAAAATTATTCTACCCACATGTGCATGCTCAATGAGAGAGAGTGAGAGAGAGATATGTGTCTAATGTATAGTCCGTTTTAGGAGGAATAAATGAAATATACTGGCTTTCATTTGGCACAGGGTAAAAAAACACATATCCCTAATTTCTTTTTATCTTACCACTAGTGCCCAACAGAGACAGAAATGATGTCTATTTACAGTACACACCTTACCCTAAAACATGAATTACAGCTAAAGCTTCTTGAATTTAATATTTCCCTTTTTCATATTAGTTTTAACACTTGAAATTAGTATCTAAATATTCTAGTTCACTTTTGTATTATATTTTAACAAAACATTGTTATAAATTTTTATTTTTGACAAATAAATAAATAAACTTGACTTCATATAAATATACTTTGACTTTAAATTTTTCAATGCAAATTGTAGGACATTTAGAAACATTTAATGATTAATTCTGTAAAAGACAGAAAGTACAAATCAAAATGACTCACATTTTATCCTGTTCCAATTACAGTGAGGAAAAGAAAACTATATTTTATCTTGGTCACCACTTAAACTACATAAAACAGTTTATGGATCAATGGGCTGCTAATTTTTTTTTAATTGTTCCAGGTAGTTTGCTCAATTTGTGTACTTTATTTTTTTCTTAAATTTTACTAGCATGTTATATGAATGTCATTCTGTAAACAGCTACAATTTCTCTTTCAAGGAGCTTCTATTTGTCTAGTGTATACAGTTTAGCAGTGGTTCCCAAGGACGTCATTTTCAGATGTGTTTTTGTTTATTTTCTGCCTCTTACCTAGGTATCTCCTTCCTTCCCTCTAAAAAAACTAGCGAAGAAATTTTTGTTGAAGTCTCAAAATCCTGTAGCCCATAGTCTAAATGGTGGAGCAGACCTTTATTACCAAGCCTATGGGAGTATACAGGTATTCATGTGAAATTAGATGAAAAAGTAATAATATCACAGGAATCCAGGTTTAGAAAAGTGATGCCTTAAGTTAAGGAGACTGCAATTACTCCACCTTTACTGTTAATACTTGGCAACTGGAGGGCTAAAATTGTCATTTCTAAATCCTGAGACTTAAATAATACACCTCACCTTAGGATACTTCACAGGAGCAGCAAGGGCAGAGGAAATTGGGAATTACTGTGACTGATATCAAAACGCTTTAGTTTTTCATTATACGGCCACCATCATTACCAAGAATGTTTAATGATACCACAGCAGAGGAAGATTTGGGCAAGATCAAATGTTAACATTCTTCATTCTGTCTTTTGTTTGAAATTTGAGTTTTACCTGCTATAATGTATATAATTATCTGTTGGTATGAAAACTGAAATGGTGCTTCTGAAAGTTACTCATGTTGGATTGTAACTACCGAAGACACTTTTCAGATATCACTGCTAACTGTGGCTCCCAAGGAGCAGGACTCAAATCGAACAGATTACTTATTTTATTGCTCTTACTTCACTTTGACATCAGTCTTGTTATCTCAGTAGTCCTCTTCGTTAGATTGCTCTGCTTAGCTATATATTTATGATGTCTATAAAATGATTTGGTGATGCAGAGCAGTTGTTACATGGGTGGCTTTTGTACTTTGTAGCATGAACTGCTTTTTACTTAGAAGCCAATTGCTATTTGGTACTGTTTAATGTAGATTAAATAAATGATTTAAATAAAATGAGAATAGTTAGTACATATGTGAAATTTAGTTTTCTAGAAGACAGACATAATAGATACATTTTAAAGTTATACACATATTTAAATATTTAGAGCTAACATAGTTACCACATGATACATTTTTAATTTAATTTATTCCATAGGTCAGATTTTAAAATATCCAATGATATAAACACATTGTAGTATAAGTGTAGTGCAATATTTTATGTTTCTTATTACTTTTATTTTTACTTTCTATCTTTCTTCCTTTTTGGGTAGTGGGAGTGATAAGGGTATAGGTGTAACTCTTTTCATAAACACTGCAAGTTTTGTACAAAGATAATCCTGGATTGAGATCCTGGCCTTATGAGTAATTAATGGGTGGCCTTATGTACTTACTTAGTGTCTCTGACCCTAGATTATTAATGTGCACAGTAAATGAGAAATATTGCAGAAGTCCATTCATTCAAGATTTGTATTTAGAGCTTTATTACATACAGAGTTCTAGGTTATAGACATAGATTGTGGAGAATGAATGAATGAATGAATACCCTCAGCACAGGAAACACAAACTGCAGAAAATCTAGTTGGAAAAATATTTGGAAAGTGATTAAACACATGACTTCAAAACTATCAAATAATTGGTAGCATAAAGGTGGTGCAGATGATATGCTAGACTGGGACTTTTCAGTGTTATACCCGGTTCAAAAGCGTTCTCATTCAGTCCAAACAGTGCTGGGCAGTGACAGTCTGAAGGGGAAGCAGCAGACACTGCCTTTGGGCTGCCAGAGGGCTTTTTGGATACAAGTATTTAAGAAGTCATATGAGATATAATGCGGTTCATTAGAAGGTGAGCTTCAGATGATTTTGTTCAGCTGTAGGCTAACAGGAGTCCTGAGTGCATTTCAGGTGCCCTACTCTACGTTGTGGTTGATCTGCAGGCCGAGCATATGACATGCACTTCTGGGTTACAGTGTTGTCAAGTCAGAGTACAGTTGTCAGAATGTGCCTATCAAAAGCTAAGGACAATCTGTGTTCCTGCGAAACAGAAACTTCGAGAGTCACTTTGGGTGGTTTTAACCTTCTTCTGAAAGAAGGGACATAAAGGTAATGTGAGTGAAATATTCATGTTAAAACAGGTCAACAGGGGAAGACATTGGAACATTCTAGATCAAACAAGACTCAGACCTCAGAAGAAACTAAAGTGAAAGTACATAGATACTTGGAGAAAGTGAAAGAAGTAAATAAATTTCAAAGGGGAGGGGGGGGGCACCTTTCTACATGTGATGGAACAGGCTTTAGAGAGCTTTTGGAGCAATCAGTGTTTACAAGGCAGAACCCTAGAAGTAAAAGAAGGGACATGGGAGTGTGTAAAAGACAAAACAAACAAAAGTTCAGGAAAAACAGTAGGTTATTCTAGCAGTAGAGCCACAAAAGAAATAAATAGCAGATACTTTAATGTGTTTCCTAAAGTATAAAACTAGAAGAGAGTAAAAAGGGTGCTCAAAAATTAATGAGTAAACTATGTATTTGTTTGATGCTTGCATATATGAGATTATATTTTGTCTATAAATGAAGAAGTTTGAATATCAATGTCAATATAGAACAGGACACAATACTTTAATTCCACTTAAGATGTGGATCACGGCAAGAACCTGGTGTGTTGAAGGTGTAACCCTAGCTTATTATTAGTATTGCCCCCTAGCGTAAACAATGTCAGCTTAGAAAACCAGACTGTGAGTGAAGAAATAAAATGGTCTCTCCTGGAAATTAATAATCATCTAATTATTTCACAATCCTACTTTACGACTTGAAAAAAATTCCCAGGTGAAAAAATTAGGTAAAAGTTAATCTAAGGCTTTTAATAAAATTTTAATAAAATATATCAGAGAGCTCACAGAATATATGGCTATACGCAGCCACACAGGAACACCACAAAGGTGCAAAAATAATACCAAACTATACATGTTCTCAAAATTCAAAATTCAAAAACAATAAATTGTATAAAATTATAGAAAAGGTAATGAACATTTTGGTCAATAAAGTTCAACAGACTTAACAAAAAACAGATCTTTAAACATTAAATACATTTGTAAAGATTACTGATTGAAATCAGATAAATAATATAAGAAATTCAGATAATATTTATTTAAATGGTTAAGATAAAAATAAATACTCTAAGAAGTAAAAGCAGCCGGGGGTGGTGGCACACGCCTTTAATCCCAGCCCTTGAGAAGCAGAGGCAGGGGGATCTCTTTGAGTTCAAGGCCAATCTAGTCTACAGAGTAAGTTCCAGGACAGGCTTCAAAGCTATACAGAGAAACCCTGTCTCAAAAAATCAAAACTCCAACCACCTCCTCCCAAAGGAAAAAAAAGGGGGAAACATGAAACGAAAACAATTAGGATATTTAAAAATGAAAATAAAGTTTTGGAAATACAAGTTGAAAGAATGAGCTAAATTAGATTTTAGTATATTGAAGGATTGGATTATATATTGAAAGTAGCCTTTTCATACATTTAAGGCTTTTTCACACCTTCTCAGTTTTTGTTAATTCACTTCCTATCCCCATCCATGCCTAAACCATTTGCTCTCGGTTTCCACCCCTCTTCTTTCATATTGAGAAATAATAGATCAAGTGGAGCTACTTCAAATGACTAGACAATGCTGTGGTCTAATACATTTAAATAAAGAATAATACCTGAAGTTGGGAGGGAGTCATGTAGGAAGATATGGGGGATTAGGAAGAGGAAAATAGGGAGTTGGATATGATAATATTTCAATGTATATGTGAAATAAATGCTGAAAGAATAAACTTTAAAAATGAGAGTCGGGCGGTGGTGGCACACGCCTTTAATCCCAGCACTCAGGAGGGAGAGGCAGTTGGATCTCTGTGAGTGCGAGGCCAGCCTGGTCTACAGAGTGAGTTCCAGGAAAGGCGCAAAGCTACACAGAGAAACCCTGTCTCGAAAAACTAAAAATAAATAAATAAAAAATAAAAAAATAAGAAAAAATGAGAATGACTGAAGTGAACGAGCTAAAGAGATCAGCATATCTGCACAGTGAAGAATAAAAAGAAATAAAAGAGATAAAGTGTCATGGCAATAAAACTGAAAGTTCCAAAACCATGGTAGAGAAAAATTGGAAAAAGTCATATCAAAATACTTCCTCCATGTATATATTAATTAAGATTCAGGAAGAACAATAGTCAGCTCACAGACGAAACCCAGCAGAAAGGCAAGAATAGCAAGAACCAATTCATGAACTGGATTTGACTTGCAAAGATTTCACAGTATTAAATCAGAAGAAACAAATCTACTTCCTCCAGTAAAGGCATGTGAGCTTTTAGAAAGTAATTCATTCCCTTTCTTAAAGCAAATGGAGAGCTGAAGGGAGGTAAAGGAGACAGAAAAAAAATTACAGGAAAACCAAGAAATAGCCTGAGACTGAATACTAGAAGAAAGCATCTGGTCAGTGGTATGGGAGCTGCTTAGATATGCTAATAACGATGTTTTGCCCATCTAAGGAAAACAACATCCCTGAAAAGCTTGGACAACAATTATGGGAGGAGTTTGGGGGAAATGTATGAATTTGAAGTCCTAGGTAAATGGATGGAACAGAACATGAATGTATAAAATCATATACATTTTCTGTGAAATGTAAAGACTGCAGTGAATCAGTGTGCCAACTGTAAGCAAAGCTTAGCTTTGTTGATGGCAACTTCTGCACATGAGTGAATTGATGCATTAAAACTTGGGACATGAAAACTGAAATCTTACGGCCTATTCATGTGCTGTTATTACTACTAATATCAATGTTTATTACTATTACTATTATTATTATTTATTCACATTTCAGTGAAATAAACATTTTCAAACCTAAAGAGACCATATCTAAAAGCAGCACCTCTTCCTGTAAGCAACAATGATTGGTATTAAAATAAATCCGTGCTCAATTCAACTCTAAAGCCAGTAAACAATATAGTCATATTTGTAATTCTAAGAAATGATTAAAGAAATTAGTTTCAGTAAAGGTTAAAAAAAATCAATAAAATGTGGCAGATAAATAATTATTATCTCATATACATTCATATTAAAGCAAAAATATACATGGATTGATTATCTCATGTAAATTAATTTTGTCATGTGGTGTAAGGCCATATTTCTGGAAATTTTCTTCTTTGGTGCGTGCGTGTATGTGTGTGTGTGTGTGTGCATATATCACATTCTCTAAGAGAAAAAGAGTGAAAACTTTTTATTGTGAGATAACTTCCTTTGAATTAATAACAATTAAAATTAATAACCTGCACAACATTAGGTCATATTATTTTCTCATACTAATCCTAACACAGCAACAATTCATTGTAGCTGTGTGTAGGCAGAAGAAATCCATTACCCAGCATGCTTTGTTATGAGTTTCATTGTTGCTAATTTAAAATTTTGGGACTTTTTAGAGCAAAGAGACTTTAGAGCACATAGGGACCTTTTTAGAGATGGACTTCAGAGCTCATAAGAACTTCTTGGAGCAAAGGGTGTGAGAAGGGACTCCTGGGTCTGTGATCTATGGTTTATTGGAAAGCTCAGATCACAATTCTGGTCTTATACTGTTCAGGCATTTCCATTTCTTCCCATACACTGGGAAAGCAGGCAAGTCAGGCATGACTGCATGTACTTGAAATACCATTTACATGGCAGCCCAACATTCACAGCCAGACTAGGAGCAGTGCTGAGGGAATGGGTGTTCCAGTGAGAGTAAGGGACTTAGAAGAAGGAGTGAGTGGTACATCTAAGAGACCATTCTTCACTTAACAAAACAGGTAACTGCTTTCTTTACAGTGCCAGTACTCACTGAGACACAGTTATGATTATAAAATGTATTCTGTTCCTGTTTGAATTGAGGTGTGTTAAAGATTGAACCCTGAGCCCCATACACTTACTTTCTAGACCTTCATCTTCAGCTTTGCACATGGCTTCACAGGTCTCACTCTTATCCATTCTAGCTCTAGAACTTTCCCTTCACATATAAAATCAACATAAAAGTTCTCAACAAGCTATTATGGATCCTCACACTATCCAAATCTGGCTGCAAATTAGTCTGCCCAAGTGTGCATGAGAATGATTAAGGCTGGTCTGCTAAGAAAAATGGTTCCATGGAAGCTGGAGAGGTGGCTCAGTGGTTAAGAGCATGGGCTTTTCTTATGAAGAAACTGAGTTTTGTTGCCAGAATCACACCAAGTGACTCACACCTGCCTGTAACTCCAGCTCCACAGTAATCCAATGCCTCTGGTCTCCTTGGGGCCTTCATTCACAAGTCCCCACATGCGGATACATGTACACACATACACAATTAAAAATAATAAAACCTTGTATTTTTAGGGGTCCAATCCACAGGAAGGCAGTAGTGCTAACCCTCATCATGCATGATGGTTTGCTCAAGACAACTGGGTGAACAATTATAGAACACAGCACTTTTCCTTATTTGTAAAGTTTCATTACAAAAAGATAGACATCAATTAGAGCTTCAAACCTGCAGTGTACCCAATCTGTGACAACTGACATACGAAATGATAGATTTATATTGCCACTGCAATATTCATAGATAGACCATCAACTCAATCATTCTGAAAATTTTTTATGTAAATATATTATGGATCAATGCTTGTGAAAGGGATCAAACTCTGGGTGTTGATCACTATTGGGCAGACTTAGGTACATAAGGCATTCATTCATTTAATTGTTTGTTATATTTTTTGAGATAGAGCCTCTCTTGAATCCATGGTGGTTGGAAGTTACTATGTAGACCAGGGTGACCTGGAATTGGCAGTTATCTTCCCAGCTATTCCTTCCAAGCACTGGTATAAGGAATGTACCACTTCACTTAGCATGCACAGTGGGGCCTGGCAAGGACTTGAAGAGGTCATTTTAAATTGACTTAGGGAAAAACATTAGTATAGATATTAACCTAGTAATGGAATCAGAGAACAGAAGAAAGAATAGTGCTATTAACTAATCATCAATAGAGGTGTGACAGTTTCCCTAAATACTAGATTTGATGTTGGAAGTGCATGCATTTCCTGTTCAGTCCTCATGAGAACAACAAGTAAGGTTTTGTGAATGAGTGTGAGTGAGAATGAGTGTGTGTGTGTGTGTGTGTGAGAGAGAGAGAGAGAGAGAGAGAGAGAGAGAGAGAGAGAGAGAGAGAGAGAGAACATGCACACAGTGTACGTGTACCCGTGTGTGCATGTCTGAATTCCAGAGAGGTTATACACATGTGCTGCTCTATTACTCTGCTGCACTCCTTTGAAATAGGGTTTGTCACTGAGCCTGCAGCTGGGCAGGCAGCCACCATGTCCCAGTGATCTTCCTAGCTCCACCCTCCACAGCTCTGGGATTACATGTATATGTGGCCAAAGGTGCGGGAATACGATCTCAGGTCTTCATGCTTGTCCAGAAAGTGATCCTATCCACTAAGCCATACCCTCAGCCCAGGTATTTCTTTATTATTTTTCTTTATATAAAAAAGTAAATACATTTCAAAGAAATTAGTTTCCTTCAAAGTTATTCTTATGATAGCAAAATACAAATAAGAATACATAAAATGTGGAATGAAATTAATAAGATAGATCAATATATCAGTCTACTTACCCATCAGAAGAAATTTATATGTACCAAATAAAAATGCAAATATTTCTTGTATTCATAAAGGAATTTCATAAGACTACTATTCTTCAGTGAAGGAAAAAGTCACAATACATGCCAAAAAAGTATAATTATAGACTTTGCTTCATATCACAATTAAATAACATCTTTATCTGAATAGAAGAAAATCATAAATGATTGACATGTATTCTTGAATGTACAAATATTTTGAAATAAATTGATGAAGCTTATCATTAGCAAATATAATACTAATTAACTTTTGTAGTTACATGTAACTTGAAATACCTGTTTGAAATGTTCAGTGTTCCACACATTCCCTTCCTTGTTTTATTAATAGAGTTTTATCACTGATTTTTGGAATACCCAGATATAACCAGTTTTACATTAGTATAACAATGTAATGTTACTTTCTATAAATGTATATACTATGTTCTGCGCTTGTAGTTTATTTGGAAACTTTAAAACTTTTGTGTTACATAGATATTCTAGTGAGGAAGAAATGGAGAGAAATGCATAATTTTAAAACTTAATCTATTTTTATAGCTTATTTTAAATTTTTATTTTAAAAATTGGAAGTGCCAACATGAAAACTTGCCTGAGAGCTAAAGATGGCTGTCATTTTGATAGTGAAATGAGTAAGGTACAATGACTACCCCTTTCTGTTCACAATTGGTCACATCAGATGGAGGTGCATTTTCTACTTACTGAGTGTCCCCCTAGGTCTTTGTTCTAACCTTTCAGGGCAGAAACTTTGTCCTTTCACCTTCCTCAGGCACAGTGCTAGACTTAATATAATTTCAGCTTGTGTCCTAAGAAAGTAGTTCTGGGGAGGAGATCGAATCTGCCCTTGAAGCCTTGCAAGGCAATTAAAAGAAGTCAGATCCTGGCTCCATAACTTTCTGGGGGATTTCAGTTTCACTGCTTTCAGATGTGCTCAAATTCTGGAAGACTTTCATTCATGAAATGAGCAAGAACTAGAAAGTCAAATCAGTACAGCTTGTCTGCTACATGAGATGCCAAAATTTGGAGCCCTTGCTCTAGGAATGTGAGGTGAGAAGAACAATTTTGTTTTGTAATCAGGAGTGGTGACATCTCTAATGACTGAAGGAAATGGGGGGCTAATGCTACTCAGCTGATGCAAAAGGGACCTACGCACCATATTTGGGAGCCATTTAAAAGCAAACTGGCCCCTAAAAAGCATTATGTTTGGAAGCAGGTGCGGTAGCGCACGGCTTTAATCCCAGCATTCTAGAGGCAAAGGCAGGGGAATCTCTTTGAGTTTGAGCCCAGCCTGGTCTACATAGTGAGTCCAGGCCAGCCAGGGCTATCGCCATGGGGGCTATGGATAAAGCCTGCATAGAGAGACCCATCTTAAAAGGTGGGGGCAGATGAAGCAGGCTGACCAGCTGATGGCAAGAGAAAACAAAATTCTGGAAGTCATTGTTTGATCTACACAATGAGCCACAGAGGTTCAAAATTAATAAAGCCATGTAAAATTATTGCTTAGGAGAGAAGCAGTATATTAAGACCTATTCACAAGAAAGACTCTGGCATTGATGACAAGCTACATTGACAGAAACACACTGGGAACTTCTGAGTTAAATATGAACACAGACTGTTTTCAAGATTTTACCTCCACAAGACAAAACTGCAATTTCCTGGATCAATAAAGGGTTTCAATGTGAGGGTTTTCAACATAATAAATTTAATATTGAGAGAAATGAAGACTCTGAGAAATATTTATGGAAGTATACCTGCTGGTTTGTTTGTTGTTGCTGTTGTTTTTGTCAATTTGACACAAGCTAAAATTTGGGAAATGGAAACTTAATTAAGAAAGTGCCTACATCAGGCTTCCTGCTTAAAGAACAAAGGACATTTTCTTTTTCTTTTACATACCAATCACAAATCTCTCTCTCATCCCTCCTCCTGCTTCCCCTCCAGTCATCCCCCACCCCCACCCCGCCACCAACCCCCATCCCCTCCCTTGAAAGGGTAAGGACTACCATGGGAAGTCAGCAAAGCCTTTTCCTTCATATGAGAAGGATCAGCCCACTATGGGAAGTGCCACTCCTGGGCATATGTTCCCCAGGTTGTTTAAGAAAGCAGGCAGAGCAAGTCAAGAGGAGCAAGCAAGTAAGTAGCACTAGTCCATAGATCTGCTTCATCTCCTGCATCTGGTTTTTCTTGAGCTCCTGCCCTGACTTCCTGTCATGATGGACTGAAAGATGAAAGTGGAGATAAACTCTTTCTCCACAAGCCCTTAACCTCTGAGACATTCTCCAGCCACTGATGTTTTACTCTTACAGGGATTTCAAGGGCATCCTTGGCTGAGTCATTCCTGGCCTGCACTTCTTGTTTGTGTAAGAAGCACCTTGAGGGAGGACTCAAAAATAGCTGTCGGGAAAGTGTTGCTCAAAGCCTGGATGCATATTAAAGTCTTTGCGGTGTAAGACTGCTGACCCTGTAGCCTCTCGAGATTGAAAAGTCAATTTCAGTACGAGAGTGCTGGTAGAAGCCTGTGGGTCTAGCACAATCATCCAACTATGAAAGATTACCCAGTCTCTGTAGAGAAAAGCCATCATGTTTGTGCTGATTTTTGTGTGTGGATATCCAGGTTTCATCTTAACAAATTAAATTTGTATGGCATGCAGAAATCACAGACTTTAAGCTATTTATTCAGGCTAGAAACCACATGAATTGACCCCCCCACCCCAGAGAAGATACTTGGACTAATCCCAAAACCCACTGGACAGGAATCTTTTGGGGAGAAGAGGCATAAAAGAGTGTGGGGAGCTCACTGCAGCAAGCACCGTGCATGATGCTGAGCCTTGTGCAGAACATGTGAGAAAGATAGCATTGAGAACCGCTGGTAACAAACATCCATGGGAGTACACAGCAGTTACAGCTAGAGTTCAGAAGGTCAACCTATCAGAACTACAGGTTCTGTTAGAGGAAATCATCACGTAAGTCGGTATGGAATTACTGCCTTTTGAATGAACTGGCTGTCTCATAAACTCCTTGTGCAATAACAGCTATGAGTCTCCCCACTTACCATGCATCTCCATGTTATGTGTACATGTAATCTCATGATTGCATCTCAATCTTGGGCACAACTTTCCTTATACATTTGGGGTAATTGAATAACTGTCCCCAACTGTGTTTATTTTTTCATTAACATAAATCTGGCCAGGGCCATTCTCCAGACAAAAGTATTTCCGCAAAGATACTCTTTTCCAAGGACAAATGCAGAGAAATAAACATTGGCTCATCTCCCTCACAGAGAGAGAAAAGAACCACTAACAATTAAATCCTCAACTCCTTACCTTCACCCCGGGGTATTTACATAAGACCCTAATTTAAGAGATTTACTGCTCACATTCCTGGGATGATGTTTTAACCATTTGCTAGTTACTGAGTTAAGGCAGTTACTTCCCCTGATGCAAAGAGATTGCCATGAAGGCCAGGCAGGTGATAGGTGCCAAGCTTCTTTCTTGTGCAAATTAAGTTTTAATTCCTCCTCAGCCAGGTGTGATTCCTAGATTCCCTAATTGATCTTAGCCTTAGTTGACCCTACCAGAGAACTCCCCTTTAGTCACTCCCCTTTCGAGTTGTAATTAGAAGCTGACATTTATTGCTTTATGTATGGATCTTTATCACCTCTCTCTGTGACCTGAAAACTTCAAGCCTCAAACTGCTTTGCCAGAGAATTACTGCGTATGTACATAAACTGATTCTCTGAGGGCATTAGATGGAATGAATTTAGAAGAACAAAGATGAGGCCAGAGATGGAAAGGACTAGATAGATATGAGAGAACAGCAGAAGGGACTGAGAGCAGGAGGGACCCAGAGGTGTAAGTATGAGAACAGAAAAGAAACTGTATAGATAGAATTGACTTAGAAGAATAAAGTGAATGGACTAACGAGCTCAGTGTGCTTAGATTCATTGAACATCCTTCAGATTAGTATCGTTAGCTGTTTTAGCCTCTGTTCTGGACCCTGATAGAAATCTCCTCAAGGCAGGTACCTGAGGGGATTTTGGTAAGATAGAATTGGAGTAAAGCATCAATTGCTGTTTTCCATAATTACCTTTCAGAATCTAGTCTCAGTCCCTCTCCCACTGGGCTCCCTCTTCTGAACACTGGGCTTTCTTAGTCAATGAGAGAGTTGTAACAATAAGTAAACAAATAAATGAAAATAATATAATATCTAGGAGAATAACAAAAAGTACAATTTAGCAAAAGACTAACTATCATTTTAAGAAAATAATCTTAAAAACTTTTAAATAGAAACTCACAGAGCAAAGAAAACTACAAGAGAAAGAGGCAGCAGCCTAGGGTATGAAGCACATGACTTCATAACACACAGGTAAAAACAACCTCCTGATTTCTTTGGGTTCCATAATTTTAATAATGATAATTATTGTCAAATTGTGAATCAGAAAGAAAACTAAAAATCTGATAGACAAAAAGAAGAAAATAAAGTTCCTAAGTAGAACAAGTTTATCTTCTTCTTGATACTAACTGCCAAACAAAAAAGATAAAACATATTTTTAAAATCTTGGTATATTGAAAATAATTTTTATGATTAATAGAATATGGGAAAAATAAATTTTGAGAATGGAAAAAATAACCAATATTCATGTCAAAAGTTTAAAATGGGAGAAAAAAAAAAGGAGCTAGAAACTGGTCAGGAAGTTCGGGATAGAGACCAAGAATGCTACAGTTCTCCATTCATTCCTTGGCTGGAAGCTGGAATCCATGGTTTTCTTCTGACTAAAAGCCAGAAATTCCAAAATGAGCTCGGCTTCCTGCTTCAGCTTCCTGTTCATTCTCCACTGTTTATTCCATCCTCTGCCTGGACACTATGTGAGAATGATTCTCCCATGTGAACTGACCAGCTTGCTCCCCAGGGTGTCATCCAATTGTGGCTGTGTTACTCTAAAATAGCAATTGACCAGTAGCATCCTGAACACTAGTTGCCTGCATCCTGTTGTGCTACAAAGAAGCTCATCATGCTGGGGCTTAAATTCTCACCCCAAACTCACCCTTGCCTTACAGGTCCCACAAATTTCACTCTTGAATTTGTGAGACAGAACCCAGAAAACACTGGTTTGGAAGTCTGGTGACTCTGGTGACATTTGAATGCACCTTATTTCTCAAAGGTATGCACATTGGAGAGGAGGCAGGCTCCGACTCTCCACTTTTCTCCAGTAACATGTAGAGATGAAGTTTATATAAATCTCTGACAACCACATTAGGTAAAAATCATTAAAATAAGTTTTTTCTTCAGTATTTAGGCAAACTATGCAATCATGAATTATAATAATAAAAAACCTTCATTCTGAATGAACTCAATTTTTTGCAGATATAATTTTTGGGTAAGGATGTATCATGAAAATAGTAGTTGGATCAATACTATAGTGACATAATTTAAATTATTAGATTGGATTTTCCACAGAAGTATTTAATTGATTCTTTATAAAGCAATTCACAAATGTATTTCTGTGATTTGGTTAAGGCCTTAAAATATGCCTAGTATATATATTTTAATTTCCAGCTGTGACCAGCCATTAGAAATTTTGACACGATACTATTATATATAAGGTTTACATTTGAATTGCTCAATAAAGTAAAAAAAATCACAGAAAAATGTCATGATGTTTTATGTAAGTTTATGATGTTTGTATTGAGTTGCATTAACAGCTGTACTTTCAGGCAGCCTGTGGGCCCCTAGTTGAAACCTTGATGTACTGAGTAATGAGTTCAAATCTGAAGAGCTACAAAGGGACTAAGTTGATACAGTAGGATGGCGTGGAGTAGAGAGGATGACACTCAGAACATACCCTGAAATGGATGGAAAAGGGAGTATCAGACTGTCAACATAAAACTAAAATACGTCGGAAACACAAACACTGTAAATACTCAGGTACCCAAAGGACCGTTTCTTTATTTGATTATCTATCTGTCTGTCTGTCTGTCTGTCTGTCTATCTGGAAAGAAGGTTGCACTATATACCCTGACTGCCTAAACCTCACTATGTAGACGGGGCTGATCTGAAACACACATTGATCCACCTTGCCTCTGCCTCTGCAAGGATTAAAGGGATGTGCCATGATGACAGACAGTCTACTTGTTTTAATAAAGTTTAGATATTTTTTGTTGTTGTTGTTGATATTTTCAGTGTCTTACATAGCCCATGCAAACATCAAACCTGGTATTGATTTGAGGATGACTATAAATGTTAATCCTCTTACCTCCACCTCACAAATGCCTAGTTTTCAGGCATGCTGCATTATATACAGTTTTATGTGGTACTAGAAATGAAACTGGGAGTTTTGTGCACACATATTAAGCACTTTAACAATGTCCTCGGGCCTTTATTTATTTTACTTTATTAGTTTTGTTTCATTTTGGAGACTGGACCTCACTATAATTCAGGCTGGAACTGAATTCATGATCTTCCTGTCTCTTCCTTCTAAATGTTGCAGTTCTAGTTGTGCACTAGCAAACCTGGCTTGTGCGTAAGTATTTTAAATAATGAAGAACTCAAGATTCCAGATACTGATAAAGCTGCTATCAATAAATTCTAGAATATTGCTGAGAAATAGTTTATGGAAACATTCCCATTAACATTAGGAGCCCTCTACAATGAAAAATTTAAATCTCTGATGGAAGAGACTGTGGAAGATACTAGAAGATGGAAAGATCTCCCTTCATCATGGATTGGTGGAAGTGATATGGTATCGGAAAAACTGAACATCTACATGTAAAATAATAAAATTAGGTGTGTATCTGTTTCCATGAACAAAGTCAACTCGAAATGTATCAAAGACCTCAATGTGAAACCTGAAATCATGAAAGTACTAGAAGAAAACATAGGAAATAGCACAAGGTACAGGTATAGGAAGGGATTTTCTAAATGGGCTCTATTTACTCATGGATTAAGCCCAACAATTAACAAACGGGAACTCATAAAACTTGAATGCTTCTGTGCATTTAAGGAAACACTCAAGTGAAGGTTAAATCCTAATAGGAGAGAATCTTTGCCACCTATGTATCCAATAGAGAATTAATACTCAAAGTATATGAAGAACTCAATAAACAAAGAATTCACAAAGCAATTACCCAATTTAAAAAAATCAGCAGCAAATCTAAATAGAGAATTTTCAAGAGAAGATATAAGAATAGCTCAGAAAATTTATTTTAAAGTGTCCAAAATCTTTAGCAATCAAAAAATGTAAAGTAACCTACTTTGAGATTTTATTTCACTTCAATCAGAATGGCTAAAATTGAGAAAACAACTGATAACAAATGCTGTTTATGATGTCAGAAACTGATACCTCCATTCTCTACTGGTGAGATTTCAAACTGGTACAGACCTTGTGGAAATTAGTGTAGAGAATTCTCCAAATGTTACCGCATGACCTACCTATACCACTCCTTGCCATATGCCCTAGGGACTTGATATCTTACTACAAAAATACTTGCTTAACTCATTTCCCCTCTTTTCACAATGGCAAATAAATGGAAACAAGCCACTATCCTTTAACTGATGAATGGACAATAACAGTATGTTACATATACAGAATGGAATATCATATAGTTATAAAGAAAAATGAAACACAAATTGTTTACCAAATGGATGTAAGTAGATAATATTATACAGAATGAGGTGACCCAGACCAAGAATGACAAACACTATGTATTCTCTTTTATTTGTAATTGGTAGCTCTGAATCTATGTATTTGAGTATGTAACCTGAAGTACCCAAATCCTGAAAAACAGAAATGTACCATGAGGGAAAGAAGGAATGTAGTAGAAGTTTTCATGTGTCCTGGCCAGTCAGCAGTTAAGACACATCTCTCCCACTCGCATCCCCAAGTAAGCACACAGAGGCTTATATTAATTATAACTGCTTGGCCATTTGCTCAGGCTTATTACTGACTAGTTCTTACACTTAAATTAGCCCATAATTCTTATCTATGTTTAGCCACATGGCTTGGTACGTTTTCTCAGTTCTGCCTTGTCATTTTGCTTCCTGTCTGTCTGGTGACTCCTGACTCAGCCTTCCTCTTCCAAAATTCTCCTTGTCTACTTACCCCACCTATACTTCCTGCCTGGCTACTAGCCAATCAGCATTTTATTTATCAACCAACCAGAGCAACACACATTCACATTCACAGCATACAGAATGGCATCCCACAGCAAAGCAAGACAGAGATGCAGAGTAGGAAATAGTAGGACTCTAGTGTTATGAAGAGAGAAATGGAGAAATTGAGGACTCTAACTGAGGATGTAAGAGGAATGTAATACAGAGGAAGTGGGAGAAGAACAAATAGCTAAAAAAGACAGAGGAAAACATTTTTAAGATTAAGAAAAATACACACATACATGTGTATACATGTACATACAGTATATGCATATATTAATGTATGTTAAATGGGGTCATGCCTTTTGAGATGATAATGTTCATGCTAAGAGCCATAGAATACCTAACAGAACTCCAAAGACCAAGCACTGGAAACCTCTCTTTCCTTTGTTGTAGGGAGGGTCCAAGAGAATGCCAAATCAATATAGGCTACTGCCATTGCCCCTAGATACCCCTAGAATTTGCAGGTAAATCCTTTTTGCTAAAAACAGCACACATTTTGTACACATGACTTGGAACAATTGAGCTGGAAGTGACCTGGAATCCTCCTCTCTCATGACTAGCTGTCATAGTAAAGGAAGGTGCAAGGCAATCTGCCAAGGGGAAAATAAAACCAATAGTCCCACCCAGCCATGAACTACAACAGTGGTGAGCCCAACATAATTTCTCCAATGGTGCACTAATGGTACCTTCATCTTGGAGATACCTGGAAACTGCCTAATTGGATTCAAAGCCAACCAATAAGTGGAAAGTCATTCCTGGTACTATAAATGTTCAAAACTACCAACTGGAGAAGTCACAGATCCCTGAGGAAAAGCTGCTATTGTCACTTTCATCAACCAATATGATTTACAACTGTGTTTTGAATACTTACACCTTCTGATAATTGTAGATGTCACCCCTCCTTAAAGTTACTTATTTTTTCAGCATATCAAGGTGTCTACAGAGAACCACAATTGGTCAAAAATGATAGAACAACATCATGGGCTGCCTGGCCATAATTAGCACATTTATAACACAAACTTTATGCCTAAAGCTAAGGAAACACTGCTGAATAGGAGATGGAAAGACTGTACATAAGTAGAAAGCTTCTACAAAATCATTGGATCTATGTTCTAAACTTAATAAAATTTGCCATAATGCAAATGTAAGACAAAATCAAAAATACATGTAAGTGTCTTAACTCAGGGTTTCAAAAGTATTGTGTTTGGCTTACTAACTTAAGGATCAACACTAACTTGGAATTAAAAATGTAATTTGTCTCCAACTAAGACCATCTGATCTACATAGGAGATACTCAGAAAGATACACAACATTCCATTTTTCATGATGTTCTACTTTTGTTTTCTGTTTCTGTCACAACCCCAATGATCAAATACTTTCATAGAGGACATTGTTTATTCCAGTTGAGAAGTTAGAGTCTGCCACTGAAGGAAGGAAAGTAGAGCAAGAGCTCAAGCAGCAGTCAAGAGTCAGGAACTAAAGTAAAGGCCATGGAGGACTGGACTTACTGGCTTGCTCCCCATGACTTGATCAATCTACTTTTATATACAACCCAGGACAACCTGCTCAGGGGTGGGATCATCTACAGCAGGCTGAGCACTCCCACATTAAGCATTACTTAAGAAAATTCCCTGCCCCCAGTTTGTCTGTAGGCCAGTTCATCATTGGAATGGATGGAAGCAGTTCCTCCATTGAGATAAGTTTACTTTGTTTGAAGTTGAAAAAGTCTTGTTTTGTTGATGTTGTTGTTCAATGGAGAAACAATGCAGACATTTACTAGAAGATTCTTCAATATGCTCAACTCTGAGAATGCCACACTTAAGTTAATGGTTCTGAAACCTCAATGAAGACTCATACCTCTGAAACAAGTTAAAAAAATTTATTCCCAGCTGGGTGGTGGTGGTGCACACATTTCATCCCAGCACTTGGGAGGCAGAGGTAGGTGGATCTCTGAGTTTGAGGCCAATCTGATCTACAGAGTGACTTTCAGGACAGCTAGGGCTACACAGAGAAACCGTGTCTCTAAAACAAAACAAAACAAACAAACAAAAATATTTATTCCTGAATATTACAAAGAATCTCATTGAACTGCCTGGAATGAGGTGTGGCTTTTTTTATTGTTATTATAGCTATCCTTTGCTGCATTGCTGTCTGATAAAGGAAAAAAAGGAGTTTGAGATATTTCCTAAGTCTACTTTTTGCATTCCACTCCTAAAATATGTAAAGAAGCTATCATTTTTTAAATTTTTACTTATTGAACAGAAAAATGACTTATTTTCATTTATGTATTTTAATTATACAATGAATATCAGAGTACACTCAAAACAATAAAAGTATTAAAATAAATGATTGTTATTCAAACACAGCAACAAAATTTTGTATTTTGTTTCCCTATCTAGACTGAGAACCAAGATTTAGTGAATTCTGTCTGCACACTTGTGCCTTCCACTTCATCTTTATATTTAAATGCCAAAACATTCAGATCACAGAATTATTCTAATTTACCCAGGATGTTGAGGCCTTATTTGTTTATTTATTTTGTTTTTTATTCTTAATATCTATGATTAACATAAAATAGTTTAATGATGAAAATTTTCCATGCACATTATTCTAACTTCTTCTTAGTGATTCTCCTTGCTTTTCCCTCCACATTTCTTCCTTCTAAGTCCTTTCCCCTCCCTCACCGGCTCTTGTTCTTTTCACCCTCACTTTAAACCTCTTCCTCCCTTCTCACTTTTCCAGTAAGAATGAACATTACCCTCAGTTGTCGGTAGCTCCTAATTTCTATCAGACGCAAATCTAATTATATGCATTTAATAGTATTTTCCATGTAAAACACTAGTTATTAAACATATCAGGAGTGGAACTTGAAACTGAAGTGTAAAATACCTGAATGAAGAATCTTCTGTAAAGCCTGACACCTTTGGGAATTTGCTTTATTCCAAGACCAAACATAAAGCAGTCTAACTCTGATGACATGTGGAGGCAGGAGATATATAGCCTACATTCATGGGTAACACCAGTTGGATGTTTCCTTTTTCTTAGTAAGAATCAGTCTTTGCCATTTTGAATTCATTGAAAGGACAAATCATGTCACAGAAATATATTTTCTCCTACAAAGTGAGATTGTTCCTCCCAGAGCTTCTTGGTCACCTTCTTATATATTGCTCTTGATGTAAAAATCAGAGAGAGTGGCTGTTTTCAAGGACACAAACCCTGAGTCACTACTCATGCTACAGTAGATGACTGTACACTCGTGCATATTCTGACACATTAAGGGGACTCCGTGTGTTTTTAAAAATAGCGTATGCAGGTGGGAAAGAAGGCGGTAGGAAGATAAGGGAAGGACTTCAGGAGAAGGAATGACTGGTAGATTTGATCAAAACACATGATTTGAATACATTAAATTCTCAAATAACAACAATTAAAATTCTGAATGTATTTCTTCATTTATATATTTGTATTTTCTTTGGGAGGGACAGGATGTGGGACATCAACTAGGCAGAGAGTAGGAAGGTCAATACAAAGGAGAAGGGAAGATGGACAAATAACACCTAAATTATTTAATAAAACTTTAAGGAATCTTACTGTTTTGTAACCAGCTAAAATCACGCAAAATGCATATTTGTTTGGCTTTGGCTGCCTGTCAGGTTTTGAAGGTAAAGCACCTACTGCTCACATACACACACACACATACACACACACACACACACACACACACACACACACACACACACACACTTAGGTCACAGGACTCAGATCTTTGAGGTAGATCTAAACTGAAAGCCTTGTTACTCCAGTCTAACTTTTATAGTACCAGAAAATGTTACACAAGTTGCCAAGGGAGGGAGGCAAGTAACAGTCCTGTGCAGCTGTAACACCTTTGAAACTAAAATGAGCAGCATGGCAAGATATTGATAGAAGTGATGTAAGTGGTACTCACATTTTGGTGGTAATCAAAGGGTATATAATTGGACTTAAGGCCTATTAAACAGGGAAGAAAATATACTTTGTACTAGAAACAGCCAAATTCCTGGGACTAGTGAAGTCATGGACCCTAGAGGAGAATCTATTATGTCTTCTTTGCTAGACCAGCATAATGCCTAACTATATTCTAAATTTTGTTCTCATACACACAGATGAGTGTAGCTACCAGCCCTCATGAAAGAGACTTCTCTTTACAGCAAAGGGAGACCATCACAGGAAACAACTGCATATAATGCACATATCAATAGATCAATTATTGGGAGCCCCACCACAATTGATACATTTATATCACATGTCCTGTATGTATTGCTCGTGAAACATCATTGAAAGTCGGGGGGGGGGAGATTTTAAGAGTTAGAATGTTTTAAGCAATCTTCAGAGAAATAGTGGTCTCGTAGAAATGGCTGTGTAAGTAAGACTTAACAATGGTAATATCAATATACATGTTAACATGGAAGAAGGAAAATCTCATGAGAGCATACTACCTAGACAAAGAATTACTTGCAACTTATGACTCCAGAGAGAGGGAGAATTAGCCTCTCCCAGGAATATGTTATATAACTGGTTGTCTAATACAAAATGGAGAGTCCTGAAACCACATGCACATAAACAACAAAAACGGACTGGGTAAGGTATATTTATATATTTGGGCATACGAGTGTGTGTGTGTGTGTGTGTGTGTGTGTGTGTGTAGAAATAATAATCAGGAATAAAGAAACTATTAATTTGAGAGTGGGGGGAGATGTGGAGTTGAAGGAGTTGAAGGGAAGGCCTTGCGGGTGCTGGAGGGAGGAACAGGAAGAGGGAAAGTGAAGAAATTATATTTTAATTAAAATAGTATGACAGAGAAACAAGTAGGATGCATTTGAAACTGTGTAGAAATTAACATACAAGAAGGTATTTCTAAAGAGAAGAATGTTTGGACACTTAATACCTTCTAAGGGAAAAATGGAACCCGATTAACATATAGGTATGTAGCTGACAATCTGCATTGTTTTTGCACACTTAGAACCAAGTTTATTCATCATCTAAATTGTTACAGTGTGCGTTTATTCACAGGTAGGCCGATATGTCATCTTACGTCAACTTATAAGTGCAGTTTTTGTTTTTTGTTTTTTTTTTTAATGGAAGAAACAGTTTATTTTGGCTTACAGTTGCAAAGCAGATACAGTCCATAAAGACACTCAAGGCATGGCAACAGGAATTAAAAATGACAACAGAAGGAAGCCCCTGAGAGATCTTTATATGTTCAGAAGTTCTATGAGCCAGTTACTACTTACATGTTATTGTGAAAACAAAACATTTTTTTAAAATTTAAATGTAAACATATTTAAATGAAGGCAATAAACTTGAGATTAATAATTTTATAGCAAATTTACTGTCTTGATCGTGAATGAACTTTAGTCTATTGCACTGGTAAAGCAGAAATCCTATATATTATGGTAGCTCTGTATATCTCTTCCTGATTTTAGCATTCAGAGAGTGAGATTGGCATGTCAACAGTCACTATTATGGGGATAGAAATAGCTTCAAAGAAGCAAATACAGAGCTTCTTATAGCATGGAATGTCAAAATAGTAGCACATCATTGTTTAAAGTCCATAATAGGGAATGTGCCCTTAATCAAGATATCCATGGGAGTATGACTTTACCCGGAGCTTCTTTGTACCTCATGCCTGGGACCCAAATCAATGCTAAACTAGAATGCCAGTTTTAATTTAAAACACACCTGGATTCAAGAGCTAGCCAGTATGTATTGGCTTCATGTTCTCAAGTATGTGGCCAAAGGGTCTGTCACAGTTCTTCTAGGTGTGAAGTAAAGAAAGAATTGGGCATCTACAGGTTGGCATGAAGATTCATTAAGAAACTATGCATCTTAAGCTGGCTTTTTGTAGCCCACTACCTATGGTTGGACATTTTGCACAGCCTTGATGGAGGGGGAGGGACTTGGACCTCTCTCTACTGAATATGTCAGGCTCTGTGGACTCCCCATTGGAGATCTTGTCTTGTTGGAGGAGGGAATGGGGGATGGGCTGCGGGGGAAGTCAGGAGGGGCTGGAGGAGGGAAGTGCTGTGGATATCACTCTATATAAATAAAACACTGATGGCCAGTGACCAGGCAGGAAGTATAGGCGGGACAAAGAGAGAGGAGAATTGGAGAAACAGGAAGAAGGAGGGGACACTTCAGCCACCGCCAGGACAAGCAGCATGTAAAGACGCCAGTAAGCCACCAGCCACGTGGCAAGGTATAGATTTATAGAAATGGGTTAACTTAAGATATAAAAAGAGCAAAAAGCCTGCCACGGCCATACAGTTTATAAGTGATATAAGTGTCTGAGTGATTATTTTATATGTGGATTGTGGGACTGCGGGGTTTGGTGGAACCTGGAGAGAAGCCCTCCTTCAACAGGGAAGAGAAGGGGATCTGTGATTGCTATGTAAAATAAATAAAAAATTCCGTAAACTAAAAAAAGAAGCTATGCATCTAATAGTACTTACAGTCTCTATGCTCTTCACCTTCAGGAAGGTAATTCACACAGATCCATGAGTACAAAACAAAGTAATTACATTTGCAACTTTGTCAACAAAAAAGTACTTTCTCAAAAACAAACCTTTTTAAAAATTGGAAAACTAGTGATATGTGACTAAGCAGGATACTCCATCAACAAATTTTTTTTGGCAGACAGACTTCTATGATTCTACAGAAATTCACAATTGAATCATAGAAGGGCACAACTTAGTCTAGATTTTTTTTTTTTTTTCGAGACAGGGTTTCTCTGTGTAGCTTTGCCCCTTTCCTGGAACTTGCTTTGGAGACCAGGCTGGCCTCAAACTTACAGAGATCAGCCTGCCTCTGCTTCAGGAGTACTGGGATTAAAGGCGTGCTCCACCACCACCTGGCCTCAGTCTAGATTATTTATTTCTCCCAGAATGTGTCCTATACATATTAACAAGAAACATAGCCTTGTAGTTTACTCCAAATGTCAATCAAAACACAATTTTGTTTTGTTAAGTTTATTTATAATAGCTCCAAGATTAACAGTGAACAAAAGTGCGTAGACCTAGCCTTCTAATAGCTACCTATCTTTGATGTCTGATTCTATTTATTTCAGGAGAGATTATTGTAACTACTTCATGAATAAGATCACTCATTGAAAGGCATGCTCAAAAACTGCAACAGTAGTATTATATTTGTCTTCTCATATAGAACTAGCATGTAAGAGAAACATTGCACCAGTCCACTGTATCCAGCACAATGTCTGCTGAGTCCAACCATTCCCAACTTACCACAGGATGCCACTTCATCTGTCTGGTCACCACAATCATCCTCTCTGTCACACAACCAGGCTCTGGGAATGCAGCGCCCATTTCCACAAGAAAACTGGTCAGTCTGGCAGGTTCTGGCTGTAAAGATCAATTTATATAACAAAGAATAAATTACCAGCTTTCTTTTCAAGAATCCTAACATGCTAAATAAACTCAATGAAGGCTTTAGTCAATTTTATATAATTGTGTCCTTTTTTTTAAAGATATGAAAAACAATAAAAGAGCATATGCCAAGGTGTGGACTTTGGTTTATTTGATGAAGAAGGCTAGGATGTGAAGGAGATAAATAATTTCCCCTTGTATAGCTCCATATTGCTTCAGTGGTTACAGCCAAGTGTTTTCCCTGTGTGTTTTAGGAGGAATTTAACAAGGGCTCTTGTTTTCCATTTCTTTCTCCCTACCATTTCCCTTTCCTTATTGTCTTTAGCTTTCTTTCTTTTTTCTCCTTGGAGTCTTTTTACCTTTCCCTCCCTGCTTTCTTCTCTCCCGATTGTATTCCATTCTCTCATAATTTTAAATGAAAACATCATTAGATGATTTATCTCCATTTAATTCCAATTTAGCTATGATCATAATATATTAAATTCATGCAAACCACAGTTCTTTAACTTTATGTTCTTGTTATTATAGTCTCTCCTATCAGGCACTCCCTTGAGTCTAGTAAAGCTTTCTTAATGGGTTGGTCTGATTAGAGAGAAAATAAACAGAATAAATTTCTCAGACTAATTCATATGGAGGGTGACATACCATTGTGACGGCAGGGGCACCTGTGTGTGCCTCTCATTATAGCGGTGAAGTTGCAGGGACTGCTGTAGTCATTGACTCAAGAATTTTCTACATAATTATTGAAAGATACTAAGACTAGAGCATGCTGGAAATCACTATCCCTTCTAATCACGGGGGGAAAGTATTTTCTTTTTCGTCCAGGGAAATTCAACTGATTTCAGGTGAGAAACATATTTTATTCCATAAGTTTCTAAGTTCAGGCTTCTGGACATAACCAAATTGACAGAATTGGCACTTTAAATCAAGGGACTCACTAAAAGACAACACAATGTTTTCTTTTTCAGTCCTCCTCTGCATCAGATGTAATTAGCTTGCAGGTGATGTTAGATGAATGGCCCCAAAGACTCAAATTTTATGGCAAATAGTGCCCTAAAGAGGAACTTATTGAGCCGGGCGGTGGTGGCGCACGCCTTTAATCCCAGCACTCGGGAGGCAGAGCCAGGCGGATCTCTGTGAGTTCAAGGCCAGCCTGGGCTACCAAGTGAGTTCCAGGAGAGGCGCAAAGCTACACAGAGAAACCCTGTCTTGAAAAAACCAAAAAAAAAAAAAAAAGAGGAACTTATCTTGCAGAATGATATTTCTAGTAGTCAATCAGAGATTCCCCCTCATAGTGTAAGTGTTCCTGCTCATCATTTTTACCATATAGCAGAATGAAACACAAAAAGCATGAGCACTGTATGAGGAGACTGTTCACACCAAATAGTCATGAACATCCCCTTTGTTTCATCCGAATCAAAGCATTCTATTTAACAACACATCCTTGTAAATTGCAGTATTGGGAGGAGGAAGCTGGAAGATGATGAGTTCAAGGCTAGCCTCTTTTACATTTAAAAAACTCCAAGGCCTGGGCATGTACCTTAGTGGTGCAGCATTTGGACACCATGTGCAAGCCTTTGGGTCTTATTTTTAGCACTATAAGAGAAGGGGAAAGCCCTTTTTCGTGTATCTTGTAAAAAGTCTGATTTTAACATATTGGTTATTTTAATGTAATTGTATCTGCTTATGTGGATTTAATCAAAATTGTTGGAAGATGTGAGAAGAGCATTCTCCAATGCAATTATTGTTCACTGCTGGGGGTAAATGTTGGCTTAAGATTGCCTAGGTGCAAGTATAAGTATTATTATTAGTATTACTTACAGGAAAGTGAATTTCAAATTTAACCACCATTCACCTTGGCCTCTGAAATTATCTTAGAGTTAGATAAAATGAATCTGGGTTTTTGAGGGTCAACAGCTGCTCTCTGTGTCTGTGTCTGCTCCTTTGTGAACATTCATGTGCTATCACTCTTCTATGTGCCTGCTCTAACTGGCTCCTAGTATTTATACCACCCCTACTCCAACCCTATAAGCTGCCAGTTGGCAATTTGCTCCTACTGAAATATTTCTAATACAAAGAGGTCTACCAAATATATGCTTGTCTTTGTTGTACAGCTATATCCATTTATTTCTCTATACTTGGTACAGAAATTTGCTTTCTAATACTTAAAAACTGTATTATAGACTCATCTTATGGACCATTTAGTCTCTCCCACATGTTGACCTTCCCGTAACAGACCTAATTCCTTATTTCTTTTTACCTACAGGAATATTTCAAAGCCTACCCATGAATTTATAAGTGATACATAGAATTACTTTTCAGTTTATATTTCTTATAAATAATAATGTTTATATTTTCAATTTTTATATGAGATATTTTGAAAAGTCATTCCTTTTAACACTTGAGTATGAGCTCAATCATTTTAACTATGGATGGAAAATATACAAATCTATCGAGTATCCTACTCATATTAAATTGAGTTGTTTGGGGGCCTTTTTTTATTCCTAGCTCTTGGGTGAGGTTTTCCTTTGCACAGGTATTAACTAGAGTGGGAAAATAGATATTGCAGAGTTAAACATGCACACATTTTGGATCTTATAGAGTTTAACACATTCCTTTCAGTACTGTCTGGCTTTATGTGTCAACAGGATATAAGTTAGAGACATTAGAGAGGAGGGAACCTTAGTTGAGGAAATGCCTCCATGAGATCCAGCTCTAAGGCATTTTTAAAATTAGTGATCAATGGGGAGGGCCTAGCCCATTGTGCATAGTGCCATCCCTAGGATCGTGGTCAAGGTTCTATAAGAAAGCAGGCTGAGCAAGCCATGTGGAACAAGTCAGTAAGCCGCACTCCTCTATGGACTCTGTATCAAGTCCTGCCTTCATTCCATTCCTGCTTGAGATCTAGTTCTGGCCTGCTCCAATGATAGGCTATGATCTGGAAGTGTAAGCCAAAAAAGCCTTTCCTCCTTAACTTGCTTTTTGTTTATGGTGTCTCATTGCAGCAATAGAAACCCTAACTAATACACTTTATAATATAAAAAGTTAACTTATGCAGCCAATAAGAACATATGGCAGCTCCTTCTCCTCATAATATTGCCAAAACATGTTTTTAATCAGATTATTTATTTTCTTTTATAAATGGATTTTATTATTACTTGGAGACTTTAATATTTTCAAGAGTTTAACATTGCCTCCTTCAGGAATTCTTCCCAATACTTTGCTCTTCTAATGAGCCCTGGTTTTCCATGGCTCATGTGTTAGAAACACCATAACCAAAAAACACATGAGAATGAAGGAGTTTATTTCATCTTACACCTCTCAGATCATGCTCCATCACTGAGAAGAAGAAGAAGAAGAAGAAGAAGAAGAAGAAGAAGAAGAAGAAGAAGAAGAAGAAGAAGAAGAAGAAGAAGAAGAAGAAGAAGAAGAAGAACTACTCAGGGAAGAAACCTGGAAGAAGTAACTGAAGCAGAGGCCATGCTTAATGACGAACAATGCTTACATTGCTTTCCATGTCTCATTTAGCTTAATTTCTTATAATACCCAACACATGCCTAGGGGTGGCATCACTCACAGTGAACTGGTCCATGACATATCAGTCATCTCCCAAGAGCTTGAAAAACAGGATTTCCCATGGGCCAATCTAGTGCAGGCATTTTGCCAATTCAAGTTCTTGCTTCCAATATGATATATGTACAGTCAACATAAAACTAGGCAGCAAAAGCACAATATGGCTCAACTTTGGGCTTTGTATCCTGCATGACAATGGCTGCCGGGCATTTATTTTTGTGCCCCCTTGTTCTCTGTCTAAAAATGAAAGTACTATGTACTTTTGATCATTCAATCATCAATGCCACGACAAATACCTACTGGTTGGTGTGGAAAAATCCTAAAGCAACAAAGTAGAAAATTGGTTTCTGGTGGGAGAAGATTCCCATTTGTATACAGGCAGCCCTGTGTATAAAGATGAGGAAGAAGACATCATGATAAAATATCCCTGTTTTGAGTCTTTTCACCTAGGATACATCTCCACACATGCACTTAGATTTCAGGTCCCAGAAAATACTTAGAGTAATGTGCTGCTTTGTCTAGGTGTGTTACACCATGTGACTTGCTTATTTTTTTGGGTAAAACAAAATGCAAGCACATCATAGCTGATCCACACCTTTCAAACTTTGTGATAAAGGACACATTTATATTTTCTCCTTATTCTTTTGATTTGCATTTCAGGGTATCCTGCAGTGACACCAGCTGCCATGAGTATACTAACACAAGTGTGCTGAACCTAATAGTGAGGGGCACAACTCGAAGTGGCATTCAGTATGTGGTGTTTTATTTCTTAGAGCACTATAGGGATCCAGGACCACGGAAATCACACTAATCAGGATTGATTGATTGCTTTGTTTGCTCTTACATAGATGTATTTTCATTTTTTACTACTACTACTAGTTAACCAAATGCAAATGCTCTATTATAAGTCATGTGGAAAGAAGCAAAATTTGTAATTAGTATAAACAGGGCAGGTATGATACTATAAAATGAGTGTCTTTCTATTTTAAGGCAAAAATCTTCTGTGTTTACATTCAGGATGTAATGAAGCACAATCTTTGAATTAAACCTTAATCTTAAAAGATTAGTATGTGCATTGGCGTGCGGAAATTCTTCATTGTAAATTAGAGTCATATTCAGGGTAACCTTCTCAAAGTCAAGTGGGCTGCACATAAAATTCAAGATAATCTGATGTGCAGTGAAGTTTAGTCCAAAAAGTAAAGGCCTTTCAGACAGAATTCATAAAGGTTTAGGCAAGCTCTGTTTGCTACATTTCATCTACAAAATGAAAGATCTTCAAAGTGGGCCACATGGTCTTATGATGTCCTTTTGTTTTAGAAAGTCTTGTAAGATCACACACACACACACACACACACACACACACACACACACACACACAGGATTTGAGAAATCCATTTTCTCCAAAGAGTAGAGGTTTCAATCAAGGCCCAAGAGAATTACTCATCCACAGATGGCGAGCAAGTGCTTCACCGTGGAAAAGTCTGTTCATAGGATGTCTCACATCATGGTAGAAAATGGTTTTGCTTTTTATAATTACTGTTTTATACATAGCAAGAAGCTCTTTGGAAACAATTTGTAGCCAATTCGTTGTCTAATGGAGCTAAAAGAAATGTATTCAAAAAGTAAGGCACAGAGGGACAAGCCTCTGCATGGGAAAGTCAATACCAACAACAAGGGTAGGAACAAATCTCTCAGTCCAAGAGTCTACATTGTTACAATAGTTTGTATTTATTTAGTAAGGTGTATAATGGCTAAAGGAGAAAGACGGTTTGTGTGGCTGGTATGGTGTAGCATTGCAGCATACTTTAACAATTAGTTTTCACCAATTATAGTAACATGTATCACCACACACTAGCTTTTCTTCATCATTTACCTTGCACCCGGCTGCTGCTAGCCAGTGTCATTTTTCAACATTTACCTAGTAATCATGACCTTTCTGGAACTCTTTTGTGAGCTGTACCACCAGCTGTATATTTCTATTCAATGAGAGGCTGGCTAGGGAATCAATGATTTATTACAAAGTCATGGATTATATGGAAATATAAATATGCCTAGTCGTATTGGGACTTCATTCAGGAGAAAAAAATTCTGCCTCCCATAAATAATGTTCCATGAACAGAAAACTATTCACAAAGGTATTCTGTAGTAGAAGAAATAAAAATTTTAAGTATTTTCTCAGGATAAAATAAATAGTTCTCCTTGTGAGGTGGCCAGGATCCCAGGATGCTAATGAAAAGCTTCCGTTGCCTAAGGTTTAGCATAGACAAGTCTTGAAGGAGATACTGATCAACAGGGCAGCCCACATGGAGAGATGGAGTGCCAGATTAATTTGGAAAGCAGAGTCATGTTCAAGGATTAGTAAAACATCATTTGTAATCTGGCCTTTGTGGCACTAAGCACTGAATTCCCTGACCGTGGCAGTAACCAGACTGGCAATGCTAACAAAGTTCAGATAGTTTATCAGCCTGACCTGTATGTTACAGACTCGGATGCGGAAGTGATTTATCACATATCTGTGCAGACCTTTACCTGCGCAGGTTTGGTTGGACTCATCTTCATTGCTCCCACAATCATTTGCTCCATCACAAATCCATCTCTTGGGGATACAACGATTATTCTGGCATTTAAACTGATCATCAGGACAGCTATGATTGACTGTAAGAGGGGGGGAAGCAAGTTCAGTTCAAGTTATGTGTATTTTAATTATGGTTACAAAGCTATTTCAGTAATTGTAGTGTTATGTTCTAATAAATACCTCAGCATCTGTCACTAATTGTCTCAAATTTTATAGGAAATATTATTTTAGACTCTGTTAAAATATGATCTTTATAGAAGAGATAAATATATTAAATAAGAAACAAAAGGGAATATATCCATGCTCCATCTTCTACTCAAACCAACTCCATCCCTGAGTTTGTTTTCTCATCATTTAACCAGAACCTGGTCACTCAACTCCAGAATCTTATGTATTTGAAATCAGTCTCAAGGTTGAATGTTAAACAGGGAAATTGAATCTCAAAATAATTACTCACACTTATTAAGATACTGTTTTCATATATATACATATATATTTCATATATATCACATTGAGTCAAATATTTTTAAAATACAAAATAATCTTAAGTGTGTTTTAATTTGGCCACCCAATTTGGGGATCTGAAAAGAAATGACAGAAATAAAAATGGATCACTTATTACATAAAGTTGATACTAAAAATGAGATTCTATATAATTTTAATAACAAAGTATTATCATATGCCCTCCCAACGTAAATGAATAAAAATGCAACTAAAACCAATATTGAAAATGAGAGAAATTATCATAAAGAAAGTGGTATACCACTGAGCCATAACCCTCCAATATCTAATCACAATGGGGAGGCTCTTTATATTAACCTTCTAAATGTATTTTTCGGGTTGCTAATGTGTGCTCTTCCATATTTGTCTCAGTTTCAATGTTATTTTATTCTTTTATTGAATGCAAGAGCTGTATATTTTCTAAGATGAAAATATATTTTGTATTAGTTTTATTTGTAAAGAGAAAGTATTTTCTCATTTTGCTTCATATCAAATGTATGTACTTATAATATGTACCTACAAAACACACGTTCTTTAAGTATTTGTGATAATAGAGTGATTTCCATACTTTATGGAAGGTTTTCACTTGAACAAAGTAAAATTTATTTTGAAAAATAGAAAGCCTACATATGTAGTTGAGTGGTCAAGGAGATGAAGAGGATCTGGGAAGAGGAGAGAGAGGCAAAGAGTATGATTAAAAGACGTTGAATGAATTTATTTAAAAACAGATTTTTTTTTAAAAAAGTGAAAAGATATTCTTTAGTAATTGTGCATGATCAAAATGTTCTATTCATTTCAGAGACTTTAATAAGTATAGATGCCCATGAAAAATAAAAATCATACACAAATAAGAGGTCAACATTTTAAAGGAGCAAGATTACTTATTTCACTCTGTAGTGAAGCTTCTCAAGGACCTTTGTGGCCAATTCTATAACCCTAGACACTAGCAAGGAAGAATCAAAAGGACTGTAAGGGTTAGTCCTACATAGTCCATTGAGTGAGTTCAAGACTCTGGTCCATTTCCATTAATGAAGGAAATGCAAAGTCAACCACAATTTTTTAGTTAGTGGTGAGCTACTGAAATAGAGGCAGTAACAGAATAAAAGAAATTCTAGGTAGCAGATTATGGGATTAAAATCTAGAAAAATCCTTTACAATATATTGTGTTTGCATTGTATTATTCACCCCAAAACAGCAGAAATAAAATTTGATTCAGAATGACTACAATGCTCAAAAAGGGTGCCCTACAAGCAGGTGGCCAGAGACACTTCCTGTACACTTCCTGTTTTATACAGTCATACATTCAGGGCCAATATCTATTTTTGGAGTTGAGGCAACAGGCATGCTACAGCCAACCATACCTTCCAAGGAGGATATTAATTTTTTATTAGATGAATCAGATGAAGAAACATATGGTTGCAGTATAGATTAAAAACTACTGTAATATAGGACTTACAGAAGATGGATGCTCAACTCTAACAGGCTGTACTGCAGTTTATTGGTGGTTACAAATGATCCCATAAGAAGGCAGTGGGAAACTATATTAAATTTCATAGACTGCTCTCAGTTCAGTACACATACAGACAAGAAAAGCAAGAAACATTTTTCTGAAGGGCAACCTATTAGTCAACTCAATAAGAACAAAGGTAAGTAGACAGATGATGGACTACAAGTTATACACCTTAGTGTATAACTTGAGGCACCTCACATGTCAGCTAACAGGTTCTGCAACTGCTTCAATAAGAAGGACTTGATCCTATAAGAACTATTCTGGGAGCAATGTGGAAAGTGGGCTTACTTAATGGAAGAATAATGGGGGATTACAGAGGAATGCTTGTTGAGTTAGTTTAAGATGAAAGTTTAATTCAATCAGGTTAAGGAGAAGAGGGAATGTTTAAATTTAGTTAGGAGACTTCACAGAAACACCCTTATTTATAGACATAAATATGGATAGTAAGTGAAATGTAGGATGCCAGGCAAAGCCTATAGATGCTGTGATAGAACAGAAAATACTAATACTCCAGAATACTGACTGAAAATTTTGTAACTACTATTAATGCTATAAATACAATGCTACTTATGCCTATAAAAGAGCTGAGTTTCATTTAATTAACAAAAAGAATAAGGATGCAGATAAAAGCATGAAACTGCTAACATGACTAAAATATACAAATGAGGTTATCTGTGTTCTGAACAGGTACATGATTCCTATGATGAGAAGGAGCCAAATGTAGCATCAATTATTGCTACATGTGACCCTGTGATTCAAGAGGAGTGGGGCAGTTAAATAAGGTACTACTTTACATGCCATGTGTGCACAATATTAGGAAACATAGGATTCCTCCTCCTCAGAGGAACTTATCCCTCCAAAGTTGTTGAGAAGTGTATCAATTTAGTATTGAACATTCAGAGTCCATGCAGATATTAGCACAAATGAAAATGAACTGAAAGCCCATGATTGGAATTCCAAAGAAAGCAGCAATGTGTCCATGAATTAATTATAGTTTATATACATATGGAACTGCTAAGATGACTTAAATATACAGATGAAGTATATATAAATATGTGAAGCAGCAGTTCGGAAACTTTGAAATATATGTTCTTGAGGCCTTTTTATTCTAATCATAATAGTTACATCATATGATTGAGTAGACCAATCTTGTGTATTCTTTAAAAACTATTTCAAATTCTTATGTTTTAATTTCAAATAAATGATTTAAAAAAGTGTTAACTGAATTATTTAAGTCACTTTAGCCTGCAAAAATGTGGCTACATAGAAAAAATTTTCTCAAAAACAATGTACTGAAGTCCAATTTGATGATTAAAGGTTCAACACAAGCTTCTCTTTCTTAACATAACCTGTTTTATTTCTTTATATCCATTTAGCTAATCAAATGTAATCTCAGAATATTACTTCACATGCTTTCTAAAAGTTTCTTTTATCCACACATGTGAGAAATGTCGCTACTTTCACCAGAAACATGGACAGTTCCTCTTCTAGCAAACAACAAAAGTTGAGTGAAAGCCATAGTTAGGGATACAGAACCTTTTGTTTCTGTTTGAGTCCCCCATATGTATTTTCAGCCATGGCTTGAGGCACTGAAGCTAGAATGCATTCCAAATTCATGCCAATCTCCTTGAATTTCCATCAAGGCTCTGTTACCTGAGAGCAATCGACTGGAAAGTGACCCTTCTGTGCCCCAAAGTCAATCTCAAAGGGAGCTAAGCTCCCATGTCTTCACAAGCAAAGATTCTCAACTTTTCCTTCATAGTGACATCAGACTGGTTTGTCAGTGTTCTAACAGATAGGAAAGGATGGGCACAGAGAAGAGCAGACCTTGACATCTTACAAAGGACATAATCCATAGCTTAACTTTAAGCCACGGGCTACTGTGGAAGAAAGTTAAGTCAATTTACATGAAAGCTATTTTCAGATACGTCATAGGCTGCTTTCACTAATCCACACATTCATTCAGGAAAATATAGTTTCAGATTATTTGAGGGAGAACATACAGCAAGTGACAGAGTCCTCATCACTCCCGTCTAGGCAGTCATCGTCCCCATCACATTTCCACCGAGCTTGGATACAGTGCTTGTTTTTGCAGCGAAATTCTCCAGGTTTACATATATGAAGCACTGTTTCTTCAGGATTAACTAGAGATAAAAATAAAAAAAAATACGAGATGTATACACAGTACTAGCTGCATAAATTAATTGAGCTATTAATGGTTGGGGGGTTCAGTTGCTTTAGAACCCAGCAGAAATTAGGTTGTACAGTGCTTGTCTTTCTTCCTCTGGTTTATTTCATTTATGGTGCTCTCCATATTTGTCTAAGTAGTAATGTTTCAATCTTATTAAAAGGTGAATGGTCATTATACACATATGCACACAAATACACACTTTCTGATCTTAATGCATGGTTCTGAGTGGAGAGAGAATGAGGGAGGGATCGGTGAAAGGGGCCAATTGATAAATGTAAGATGAATTATCTACATGTCTAAGATACAACAGTAAGAACATAATAATGTAGTATCTCATGCTGGGAATTGACTATCAATTACAGGTGGTCTTCTCATAGGTAGTCATAAAGTAACAAAGAGAAATGTTTGGTTTGTTCATTTGTTTGCTGACAGAAATCAGTCCACAAGTGTATCAGAGTAGCATATTGCATACATTAAGTGCGTACAATAAAAATGGAACCTACAAATTTAAAAAATACATCTGAAGATAAACCAAAACCATAGGAAATTTATAAAGTCATTTTCCTGACATTAAATAAAGATTATTATGGTCTAATAACACAAAATAATTTAAATAAGATAGCTGTTCTAATGACAAAATTCTTATTTCTCTACAGAAAATACTTAAATATTATTGTACTGATGGCCATTTGGGGAATGAAACATTTAGTTTTGCTGACAGTATTCTGTTTTACTTTCTGTTGTGCATGTAGCTGCTTCATTGTTCATCTGGTTGTCTGTATGGGAACCTTCACTACAGCAAATCACTTTAGGGTAAACAAATCAACAAAGAGTTAATCACAGTAAAAAGACACAGAAACAAGACAAGGTGGGCAGCTCTGCTTCCTTTGCTAAACTGCATTATACTAACCAGAAGTGTCTGTTGCATATCTGGGCTCTGAACGTTTGAATTTCCATCGTGACTTACCATAAACTGAAAACGTTCCTATTCTTCTGTTTTCTTTGTATTCATGAGACAGAAACACAACAGGAAGGAATCAAAGGCAAGGAAGCTGCCGTCTATGGTTAGTGCCTTGTGGTCTGAAGTTGGCCTTAATTAACTCAAGCTGGCTTCTAGCTGGGGGGATCTTTAATTTCTTTTCTATTGGCTTTAAACTTCATTTCTCATAAGTCCCATGGGCTGCTGAATTGGCAGAAAACTTATACACACCTCGCTCACAAGTGATATCAACTTGCCTGAACATAGCCTTGCCTTGGTCTCTCTTGTTTCTCTCTTGCAGCAAAGAATTGAGAGGGGAACACGACTTTTGAACCATGCCTGCAGGAAACTACTTTGGAGTGGCACAGTAAGGCACAAACCTTGGAGGTCTGTAGCAATAGAAACAAAAGCTACCACAATGGGCCCAGACTTCATTTCAAGCCAAACAGAATTGCTCTATTGAGTAAAATATTCAACCTGAACAAAAGTAGCCCTGTGCTCTCTGTCCCTCTCAGTTATGCTAACTGTGGGCACATGGACAGACAAGAGCATGTATTTCCTAGTCTGTCTCAGTGACAAAACAACAAAGAAGCAGTTTCTCTCTGATGCCATTTCTCTATGGTCTTTTCAAAGTAAGCTGCTGTGTGGGGTGAGCAGGTGGGGGTTTGAAATCCAAATAGAAAATAACAAAACAAAAACACAATGCATCAACCTAACCACCTGATAGAATTTTATTAACCTTTATATTTCCTACTTCAGATACTGATCTTTTAAATTATTACTAATACTTTAAAATGCATTAGTATTAAGCATTAGTATTAAGTATGTATATCACTATATATAGAGAGAGACAAAGAGATATAGAATGACATACATATAATATGCATGTGTTATTTATACACACCCACACACATATACACAAATACACATGGTTTTGACTTTTGAAATTTCTTCTGCATTTCTTTCTAAGCCCTGGACTATTTCTCAATGGTATTCCTGTGTATCATATATTTGCTTTTGTTCTGGATTTGTTATCTGAGGGTATTTATGTAGTAATGATAGAAATGGTGCATGTTTGGCTATAGAGCACTTATTGATTGATTGATTGGTTGGTTGGTTGATTTAGTAAGTGAATTAGTTAGTTTATTCACTATTGTTTTTAATCAAGAGTATTCTTAAAATGAAATGTTAGGAAGAATTTATAGCCAACATCTTTTAGGATATGAGATTTCAGGAACTCATCATTTAGCACCTAGAATCACGAATCACTATATTTGCAGATTATACTTGAATTCTCCTACACATGGCCCCAGCTTGACTTGAGGGGAAGTAAAAAAAAACATAAGCAGGGAGGCTATGCTACCCGCTGTGTCCTTTGTGTTTGATGCATGGCTCATGTATCATCTATTAGAATCCAGAAATCTCTTTCAGGCAATAATGTTATATGGTAACCAAAATGAAATCCCAGAATTTTTGCTACTCTTTGCATAATGATAATGGGTGTTTTTAGATATTGAATTTCTATTTTTTTTAATTTTCATTTTTGACATGCCAGGTTGGTCCAGGACTATCATGTGTGTGCCTCCTAAGTATTAGGATACACACTGGGGAGCACACCTGTCTGACCTTTATGTGAGATCTGAACTCTGATCCTTACAGTTGGTAGCAAGTGCTTTACACTGAGCCTTTCCCCTAACCTCTTAGCTACTGAGCTTTGATTTGCAATGTCTCCATGGCCTATGGTTTCATTAGTCCATTTTATAACTAACCTAAAATTTTCAGATGTAACCAGTAATTATATCATAAAGGAACCACAATGTTCAGTGTGAACTGCCACATTTATACAGGACCCATATCAATGGAAGAAAAGTTACTATTCTACAACCAATTCTCATTATTAAGGAAACTAAATTCCATATGATAATACGGACAAGATAGAAGCTTGGAGTGTGTGACTTGTTTGCCAGAACTAACTAAGCAATGTGGAATCAGGGGACAGTATCATTTACAACAGTGTCCAAGTTTATTGCCTCTAGACCTAGCCACTTTTGAAAGAACAATGAGAAGAAGCAAACATACTGAGCATAACATAAAAGACCAATAAATATCTCATTCAATAAACTCACTTAGCATTCTTTCTATGGCTGGCTAAAATCTCTATGAAAGATTTTTAAACCTGAATTTCCACTTAAGATTCATAAATATAAAAACAGTGTCCTATGTACAAAAGAACAATGCTGAAAAGAATCTGGGCTTAGAGTTAATGCATAAAATAATTTGTTGCCTGACTTTTTGGAATTTAATGAGATTGCTGTTACTACACTAAGAGACTGTCTCCAGGGGCTGTAGAAATCCTTTAGAAAGGCAGCTTCACTTTAACTGGATCAGTAGCTGATTCTCTTCTCTTACTGTTCATGAGCATGAGTATGCATAGTCAAATTTCAGCAAACAATATAGATGTGTACCAAGAGAGGAAAATGAACATTTACTTAAAGCTCCACGTATATCATTTTGATGCAGTGATTAATGTGGATATGGAGAGTACTTGGTTGTCTGAGCACAGCAATGAATTGCTTCCCGGACGTTAGCAAGTGCTAGAATTTTATACTTTGTTGAAGAGCTATGTTTTAAACCATGAATTGGAGAACATTCACAAAATGTATAATTCTGTCACCAGGACAACATGGTCTGAGCAATAAGAAACTGACAAAGTAATAAATAATCATTTAGTTTAATCACATTCAGAAATGGCACAGCATGAACTATGACTTGCCTGGTGTAAAATGTCATTTTTCATTCTTCTGGTGAAAAATTGATGTTAGAGAAAAAAATCAGAGAGCCCATGTCTGACTCCCCAGAATAGAAGAACATCAAGGATTTATTCTAGAGTTGTTTTCTTAAACCTAGAAGGATGATTGCCAGAAATAATATCCAGAACCCCATGGAATCAAGTAAGCAGCTCTCTAAGCTATATTATTTTATTTTAATTTAGTTTTGTATCTTTCCATATATTTTTATTCATTTTAATGTGTGTGTGTGTGTGTGTGTGTGTGCGTGCGTGCGTGTGTGTGTGTGTGTGTGTGTGTGTGTGTATGTGTATACTAGCATCCGCCAAAAAGTTCAGAAGAAGGTGTCAGATATCCTAGAGCTAGAGTTGCAGGCAGTTATAAGCTCTGGAAGAGCAGCAAGCACTCTTTGTTGAAGAGCTCTTCCTCGAACTCTTTACCTTGTATTTTGATCTCAGCTAAACAAAAAAAAAATTGTACCACACATCCTTAACCCAGGGATGTGGACCAAAAGGAAAATTGGAAACTGTAGCTAATTGGATATTGTCCTATCACAGAGGCACATGAGAGGAAAAAGTGGACTATTCAGCTATGTTTCTTTTTCTTTATATCATAGAGAGATGACCTTTTATAAGAAAGAATGGGCTTCTGAGCAGCCAGCCTATGTTGTACATAACCTTCTGTGAGGTTCTATGCACAGAAGGGCATAAATAATCATTTAAATGGTGCTTCTAAACTTTTCTATTGCCTTAAACTTTTTACTACACACTACATGCATATGTACTAGGGCATGGGGCTTGTCACAGTGGAACAGAAAAATGGCTCCCCACAGAGGAGCACTATTTGTCACAAAGGACTATATCTGGTATTCCAGAAGGTGGCAAGGATCACAGAGGACCATAGGCACATGACGGTGCATTGCTAGCCTCTGCATTACTGTTATTTTGTGAACTGTAAGTTGCTTTTCTGGAGATGACACACAGTGGAGAGATTGTCCTACTCTTTCAAACATCTGCAGAACAGTTAAAGAATTGTCTTCTTCACTCCAGCTAAAATGATCAGGTAACTTATACAATAAAATTCATCATTTTAAGGACTGATTTGTTTTAGGGACTCATTTATAATCTAATTTTCAATTTTATATTTCATGCTTCTCCTTATAATTTTCATGAGAAATACAAATGCAACCTGTAACTGGTCAACTCTATTTTTCTTTGTTTCTCAGAGGTAGCAAGTGCCAATTTGTTATGCAACCACAGACACTAATTTAGTCTTAAGAGGATTTGACCATAATGGACAAGAGTCTCAAGAATAAAGTATGGAAACTTCTTTCATTCTTCCAAACAACATTAGAATTCATTTCTAACCAATTGTGTAACATGCCAATGTTATCTCTTGGGAGTATGCTTTTTGTGTTCCACTGCTTTAAATTGCAAGTTCATTGGGGAAAAAATATCCTTGGTGTTAAGTCTAGCTTAATTATCTCCCATCCATTTGGTGTCAATTCAGTGAGAATGACTGAAACCAGGATGTCCAAGATGCATTGGTTTCAATATCCCCCATCATGTTTGTCAAACTCAGATTGCTTACATAATTCAGTTGACCCATCACATCTATAAGCTAGCCTGAACTAATCAGAATCCCAAAGCAATCAGCACCAAGGACTGGTTAATGGAATGATGCTTATTTCTAACTTGCGCTGAACTCTCTAAAAGCTATCATTTCATGTAGCATCTTTCTTTATTAGCACTTTCTGGCTAACATAGACTTCACTATCAGTTATTATCCCTCAAAAATATTATTTAGGAATGCTAATTTAGGAATCATTTATTTATCATTCCTAAATAAGTAGGGGTATATGATGAATTCTACTTATTTATATTATTAGGTAAGCAAGAATTGAAATAATATATACGAAGACACATTGTATTCCTTCAAAGAGGAGTGACTGTGCTGTGCTTCAAAGAAGCTCAGGCAGTCTGCACGCAGTGTTTATAAAGAGTAGAATTTAAGCAGGCAAGTACAACAAGTAATTCTGAAATAAGGGCATATTTACTGATTTGACATTTTTCAGTGTGAACGGGATAGGCAAAATCCTCTCTTTTCCCTTTACTGCATTTGTGTTGCCTCATCTATGAATTACAGGTACTAGAAAGAGATCAACACTCCAGAAAATGTTTCTTCTAGTTCTCCTGTGTATGATCACATGATCATACTGGCAATACTTGAAAATAATTCTCCTAGCATCAGGTTTGAAATCAACGTTTTGTACAATATATTTTCTTTACAAGCCAAAATGAACTTTTATTTTTGCAGAGCTAGGAGACAATATTTGGAGGTATTAGAAATAAACATGTGTATCTGTCTATTGTGTTGATCCTTGTAGTTGAGCTTGTAGTCTGGGAAATTCTAAGTGCTGCTGGAGTATGTTCTTAGCTAGAGTTCATTTTTAAGATAGTTGTATCTCTAGCTTTCAAGGATTTACTCAGCATGTGTTGTGATTATGTGATTGGTTAGTTTGGCAGTTGTGGCAAGAGAAAACCACATAAGACAGAGTATCGGATCAAAGTCCAGAGTCACAACGACAGGCTTCCAGTCACTATTGGAGAAATAAATAATATTCAGAAATATTTATAGTTTTAGAAACAGTGGCAGAGCCATTTCTAATATAGTATTATGGTATATGGTATATCACCCAATAGAAGCCTCTTTCTTATTTTACTATGATATTTAAATACAGTTCATCTTGGTGATATAAGTGAAAAGGGCAAGCGATGAAGTACGTAATATCTACCTATGAAGTAGAACAACTGGGAAAGTATGTGAGTAAATAAAGGTAAATTGATGTGTTTGTAGGATGGGGAAGGGTGACATTTGTCATTTACTGGGTGATACACAAGTCATGACTAAGCTTGCTTTATGTATACCTAACACAAGTAATAATAAGGACACGTGTTTCTTCTTGTGTATAGGCTTACACCAAAGAAAACAGGCCTAGAAGAGGATGAAACATACATTAAACAATTTATATGTATAGGTATAATTTACTAAAGTAAAAATGAAGATCCTGACAAGGATTTGCTTCTTGTGTTCATAGATAATACTTAGCTTTTGTCTTTTTCTTACCCCAGTTCATATTTTATTTTTCGTTCATCATTCTTTTGCCATATGAATCTATATATTCTTCTCTCTATTCCTTCATATTTAATCTATTCTACAATAATATTATATTTTAAACTATCAACCTTTTCCATATTCATACTAATATAAATATAACTCAAAAGTTATCCATAGAGTCTAAATTGAGCATAGGAATGAAGAAAACAGGAAATATAATCATAATCGTATAATTATGATTCCCTAATGCAAATTTAGGAGCTCATTAGAAAGGTTCAAGCTTAAGTGCCATTTTGATGTTAGCATCTGATAAATACACCTCCCTAAAGGCTCACAAGGTCACCAGTATCTCTGAAATTCTAGGGTCCTGATTGTTCTATAGATAGTGTCCTAAGAGAATTTTAGTTTTGTTTGATACACAGAAGTGGAGTTTTAAAGATTCATCCAGGACACACTCAAAGATTTAACTAGAAACTGAGAAAGTCTGTCCGTACTAGGAAAAGAAGGAGGACCTTAAATCTACATCTAGCAAAATCAAAACACAGGTGTGTAGCATGAATCTTAAAAGTTCTTATTAATAAAATCAAACCCGAGGCGAGTTATTGGGGTCCATGCTGGTAGATCAGAGAGACAGAACAAGCCACAGCTATCTCACCTCGCCAGATCCTCAGCTGGTCTTGTCTCCTCAGACTGGAGGCCTCTGAGTCCTCATCCGGAATGGGTCTCAGCTGAATTACTGCTCAAAAGCCTGAATGCTTAACCAGCCAAAATCTTAACCAGCCACATGCTTAACCAGCCAAATGCCTAACCAGGCCAAAATGCTTCTAGTTTCTCGCCCTCACGCCTTATATATCTTCCTGCTTTCTACCACCACTTCCTGGGATTAAAGGCTGGCTTTCTGGGATTAAGGGCGTGTCACCATGCTTGGCTATTTCCAATGTGGCCTTGAACTCACAGAGATCCAGCGGGATTTCTATCTCTGGAATGCTAGGATTAAAGGTGTGAGTGCCACCATTTTCTAGCCTTTGTATCTAGTGGCTGTCTGTTCTCTGACCCCAGATAAATTTACTAGAGTACACAATATTTTGGTGAACACAATACCACCACACAGGTGTATTCAATGCTATTTCCCATCTTTGAGAGAAAGTCTATTAATGGATCACAGGGAAAAGCATCATTGATAGTACTTTAAATGGTGTGTGTGTGTGTGTGTGTGTGTGTGTGTGTGTGTGTGTGTGTGTGTTAGTCTATCTTTTTAATATCTCAGAATTATTAATTTAGGCCAGCAGAAATCTCAGCAATATAATAGAAAAACAATGCTAAATTAACTCTTGTAAAAAATTTATACTGTCAAATGTACCAATTAGGCACACTTTGTCTCCCAAAAATATTGATAAAATTAAGATTAGCAAACCATGTGAGAGAATTCCATCTGTTCAAAGCTATCTATGCCTGCTACCTGTCTGTTGGTAAATGATAGGCCTTGATAGTATCCTCATAACTAGCAACACAATAAGAGCCAAACATAATACCCAGAACAAAGAGAGAGAAGCCTTCATCTAATGACTCAAGAATACAATGGGATTTGTCCTCCACACAATCTTGAAATGGAGGCATGTGTAATTCTAGAAAGAATTTAGTGGTATTTTTTGAAGTCAATATTTTTGAAGGAAAATTTTGCTTAGCCAAGACTTAATATACTAAGGAATTGCTTCTCCCTTAAAAAGGCAAAGGTGGGACATTTGTAACTCATTAGTAATCAATTCTATATAGAGTATATATGTGTGTAGAATATGTAAGGAGAGAGCATATATATTCGTGTCTGTATTTTGTCTTTGAAGATGTTACTTTAATATATTTCCCAATATTAGTAATTGTTAATAAATAATGGACTACTAAAGTCTTGAATACTAAGATACACAACCAGCAGAACTCTTCTCTAGGACTAAAATACTGTAAAACTTAAATTTAATTAACTAGCTAGCTACATATGTAGGGGAAGTATATATTGCAATGTTAGGAATCAAGCCAAGGACTTCACACACTGGCTACCACTCTGCTACTGAGCTGTATCCCAGTGCCCCTTTCAATGTTGATAATCCAAAATAATGTTGTTGGTTAGAAACATTACATTGTAATAGAAAGGCCTGAAAATGAGAATGATAAAGAGAATAATAGGAAGAAGCTGAAGTCCTCATTTCAAATAATTGGAATTTATAATACTGATATTCAATGTACTGGCTTGAATTCCTCATTTTGGGACTGGTAGTTTTATGCCAAATGCCTCAAGATGTAACACAAATTGAAGGAATTGAAAACAGTGGAAAAGACACAAATATCTTTATCAGTATATCATAAATGTCTCCAGTCATCAAACATGAGATGACTTAAAATTCAGTTCTTAAGGGTCATGTTTACAGTGAGTATTTAATTAAATGAGAAGATGCTTATGTTCATGTTAAGCAAAAATAAACCTAAAATAATAGATATGGAAGTGTGAGCCAGGGCTGAAAAATAGAGATACAATGTAATAGAGAATCCAGCCTCAAAATGGAATGATCCTGTGTCTGCCTTCTGTAGACCCAGAGTTCCTCCCTCATCAATCTGGAGACTCACTAGACAGATACTTCACCCATTCTGGATTTTCAATTTGCAGACTGCAGATCCTAAGGCTTATCAACTTCTGAGGTTATCAGTGAACTTTTTTATTGTACTCCTGTCATCTTTCTGCACGTGTATGCACATACATACATACATGCATACATGCATACATAAATCCTATTGTATTTCTTTCTCACGAGAGCCTTGAGCCACAATTTGAAATTCAAGTCCTTCCAGAAATTTCTATTTAGCTCTTAATACGTGCATATGATTGTGGCTGCTACTGTGCTTAGGGGATAGAACTTGAGGCATGAAACTTTCAAGATTCACTCTGGAATAATAAGCACTGTAAATTGAAGGATATGATGAAACTAATAAAGGTGTCTTCAGTACAAGTCAATCAATCCAGTTAATTCACTGTTTTTATGGTCTATAGATTCCTTAGAAGCCCCTTTGGGGCATTATTCTTTGTTCTTTACCTCCAAATACAGATATCTGAGCTGCCAATTCATTTGAAATCATTTCAGGGCTAACCTGTGCACCAAAGACAATGTGTTGTCAGCTGAAACTGCTACCATGGAGCTTTGTATGACAACAAGTATTTTCTCCTGTGGCATAGATATTGAAATTGTCTATTCACCTGCACAGCAGGACAGGATGTTATATAGCACATTGCCATTATCATTAATGTATGCATACTAGAGATTGAGTTACCTAATACAGGCTATGATTATACCTAAGCAGTTACACATATCTCTCATTCCAGTTGTGATTTCAGTTCTGTTTATACTAATTCTGATCTTCACAAAAAGCCATATACACAGTGAGTGACAGAAGAAAAGGAGCTTACACGTGCAAGTTGTACCATTTTCATCCAAAAGTTGATTATCAGCACAAGCACATACGCGGCCTGCTGGGATAGCCAGGCAGAGTGTACCACAGCCTCCATTGTTTATGCGACACATATTGTCACCTGCAGAAAAAAAAAAAAGAAAGAAAGGAAATTATCACAGAACTTTGATTTTAACAAAGCTACAGTGCTGTGGGATGGTCTGTATGTCAAATGTGTCGCTCTGATTGGTCAATAAATAAAACACTGATTTGCCAGTAGCCAGACAGGAAGTATAGGTGGGACTAACATAGAGGAGAATTGAGAGAACAGGAAGGTGAAGGGAGACACTGCCAGCTACCACCATGACAAGCAGCATGTAAAGATGCTGGTAAGCCATGAGTCACATGGCAAGGTATAGATTTATAGAAATGGATTAATTTAAGATTTAAGAACTAGATAGCTAGAAGCCTGAGCCATTAGGCCAAACAGTTTAAATAATATAAGTGTCTGTGTGCTTATTTTATAAGTGGGCACTTAGACTGCTGGGGCTTGGCGGGACCCGGAGAGAAAACTCTCCAGCTACACTAAAGGCCATGCAACTTATAAAATACAGTTTACTTTTAAGGCTGTGTGACACAAGCTACCTTTTAACTCTCTGTCCTTGTTTACCCCTCAACTGCAAGAATTACAGGCATATACTACCAAATTTAGCTTTCAAGAATACTTTCTTGCTGGGCGGTGGTGGTGCACACCTTTAATCCCAGCACTCGGGAGGCAGAGCCAGGTGGATCTCTGTGAGTTCTAGGCCAGCCTGGTCTCCAAAGCGAGTTCCAGGAAAGGCTCAAAGCTACACAGAGAAACCCTGTCTTGAAAAAACCAAAATAAAATAAAATAAAATAAAAACCCAAAAAGAAATCTTTCTTTCAGTTGAGATATATGTGGGAATATTGTGTGTACAGATAAGTTATATATCGTTCACCTTTGTTGATATAGTCAACATTCCCCCTTAACAGAAACTGTTTTCAGAAACATTTGAAAATATATAATGCTTTGATAGATAAGAGGAATATGTGAGCTGGGTGAAGAAGGACATTGGGCCAGGTAACCATTTTCTAGGTACCAGGAGCAAGGAGAAAGGTATCCTTTTGTCTGTTATCAATAGTTCTCCAGATTATGTTCATAGCAGTGTGGCATGGTGTTTGGAAAGTAGAGCATGTGTCCAAGAATGTAGATGTAGACTACCATTGCACAGGCAAGCATGTGGGACAGTGACTTGTTCTCCAGTGGGGAGAACATAAATAATAAACTGCTGTGAGTACACTGGCATATCATTGTGTTGAGGACCCAAGAAAGGTGGGATACTGACTGGGAAAACTCACAGCACAGAAGTGCCAAGTTCTGGACTAGAGACTTAGGGAGCAGAGACACTAATGAAAGAAATTCATAAATATATGTGAGGAGTCCATGTTCAATCATAGATGACACCAAAGACATATTAGAAGAGCTTGGAGATAACATTTTTTATGGACATGTAGCTAAAACAATGCAAGTTTAGATAATCACAAATTTGACATTTATTCTTGTAAGATGTCCATTGAGAAAATGTATTAATCCAGGTGTCATTGCTTTTGCCTCTAAATGTGACTCTCAGGGGGTTGAGATAAGAGGGGTGCTGTGAGTTCCAGGCCAGTCTGGGTAACAGAACAAGTCCAAGGAGAGCAGAGGCTAAAGAGTGGCAGTCCAGAAAGAAAGACAGAAACAGATAGACAGAAACACACACACACACACACACACACACACACACACACACACACATATAGATAGATAGATAGAGAGAGAGAGACAGAGAGAGAGAGACAGAGAGAGAGAGAGACAGAGAGACAGAGAGAGACAGAGACAGAGAGAGGTGTAAGGGGGAGGAAAGGAACAAGAAAAGAAGGCAAGAGCTTGCTTAGCTTTACATCTATCTTTACAGAGAGAAGTACAAATCTCCAGAAGCACTCTGATAATGCAATTATCAGGTCACTTTATAGCATGCCAATTTCAGTGTTATAAATTAATGAAATGTTTTATTATTTTAGAAGTAAAACAGTAAAATGAGGAGCCTTTATTTACTTGGGCCATAAATAATAAACTGCTGTGAGTAAATTGATAGTTACTACACAGATACCAATACTGCAAACTGAAACCACAGATGAAGTTATTTTTACACGCTGTAGGCCAGAGGGATTGGAGCATTACAGGGGAGATAATTCCTTCACAATGGTTCTTAATACTATAAATTCCTACATATTATTTTGTATGTCTCAGATCAGAAGAAATAATCTAGAGTTTATTATCAACTCTTTTCATTTTCTCAACAGTACATTTAATTCATTATAAGTGTAATAATCTAAAATATGCTTCAAAACTAAGATAGCAAATAATACAAGGAATGATCTAAATTTCTAAACTCAGAGGTTAATGAAAAACTACCTCATTTTTTTTTCTAATAGGGAATGTGGAAATCTTTATGTTGCTCACAGATGCCAACATATGTATTCCATGATTATGGGATAATATGTAAAACTTTGGAGGACACTCAGGTACCCTTTCTGTGTTCACAATATGTGCAGCACTAAATTGCATATTCAACTTTTATGCAGTCCAGATTTTGGAAAATTAGAAGTATTTCACAATATTTGGGGGCATATATAACTAAACAGTAAGAAATAAGAAACTGTCGACTATAATGCATCAGGTTACATAATGTTTCTAAGATATATGCTAAATATATAAATCAATGGCATGACATTTATTCCTATTGAATAAAAATTTCCATATTCTGAAATAAATTAGCATTATTTAAAGTTTAAAATATATTTCCCTATTTGAATACAACATTCTGAAAAGGAAGAATTAGTATTTGTATTGCCATAACAGAAATCTCTAAACTAAATTAACATGAATAATTCCACATATCTTATTGGAAGAGCCCATACATTTTTCAATTTCATTTTAAGAATATATTCCCATCAGAGCTCATATGATAGTGTTTCTTTGAAGTTATATCTTTTAAATGTATTTCATAAAATTTTCTGCAGAGTGTTACTATTTTTGAAACACAGTATCAATAATTACCTATACATTTCATGGATTAGGTCAGTAACATCTTAATAGTCACAGTACACAAAATCCATACTGCATTCTTCTCATAACCTGTTACCTCATATTTACATTCAATTTAATCTAATTATAGTTACAATAATAATTTGATTTGATTTTATAACAGTTTCAGGAAGGAATCACTCGATATTTAAGTGTCCAAATGGTTTTTTTATATCTAACAATGAGAAATAATCAATCATTATTAAAATTATTTTGTCTAATAATCTTTATCATTACTAATAAAAATTTAAAAATTTTGTATTAAAATCCGTGGTTTTATTTAATTTACTTTTATAAGTTAAAATAAAACCCAATCAACAAAGAAAAGAGAAAATAACTTACTAAGCACTACTACAACATGTACTTCTAAACTAACTTTGGAAGCAAATATATTTAAATATTCAAATATGAAATACAAATGCATTAATAAAAATTTTAACTGTCAAGTCCAAGTGAGTTTCTTTGAAGCCCAAAGCTCTGTCTTTTCTTCCTACTCATGGTTCCTCCAGAATTAGAGGTACCATGAATTATGTGTGTCGCAGAAAGTTTTTGATAAATAATTGAATGAATGTAACTTTGAGTTAGCAATGTGAATTACAGAGCAACTGTTTTCAGCAGTGTAAAGACAAGTGTGATCGAGCATGGGGACAGATGCAGGTGTGGTACAGAGATAGATATAAACACAAGTATGAGTGCATGGAATGCAGATATAGATATGAGGCATGGATAGATGCTGCAGTTACAGGTGTGAGTTCAAAGTATATGATAAACATATCTTTTTATGTCTGAGTGCATAGACAGGTGTAGAATCAAGTGTCAGGCATGGATATATCTAGATATATGTCAGTTCAGAGACACATGTAGACACAGGTTTGAGAGCACACATAGGTGTAGATTCAGGAGTAAGTGAATGGAATGATGATGATAAAGATGTGAATACATAGATGGAAAAATGTGAATATGCAGACAGATACAAAACAGTTTTATCATGATGAAAGGCCTCCTCATCCTCATTTTAATTTTCTGACCCAGCTGTGCTCAGAGACTATACTGTCTATTTAGGGAAGAAAAGTTAAAGGTATATTACAGCCTCCATCAGACAATAATTCAGACACATATGATACAGAAAACATTTGACAGCCCTGTATTAATACCTGAATGTCATAAACCTCAGTTCTTTAGTCCCCAACAAATGTTTATTTCCAGCAGGTGGTAGAATATGTTTCCAGTACAAAACAATCTGTCTGCGTTATTTTTCTCTGGGTTTGATTTTTCTTTTAAATAATAGAAAACATAAATCTTGCCTTCTATAATCTTCCAGGGCTGTTCATTTTTTCAGTATTCTGTCATATGTGAATTTTCAAGTACCTGTACCACATATGGAAAAATTCTGATATTTGGATTTTGTTTATATATGTAGTGGAGTGTTATTCTAATTTATAAGTTAGACGATATCCTGGACACTGTTTTTACTCCAAACATCAGATAAGAACCAACTGTCTGAGGCCCTGGTATCAGATTTATCTTGCATTCAATATTTGATAATTTCAGAAAGATGAATAAACAGTTGGTCTGTAAAAAGGATAAAGTGATCCATACCTTTCATTTCCTTTAAGAATTTTATTTTCATTATATTATTCTTATATTTAGTTTCATTTGGAATTACTTTGTAGTACTTTATGTGTATGTGATGATATTAAGCTAAAAAGTAGAAGAATCTAGACAGTATTTCTAAATAATTTCTGTGATAATTATCTCAAAAATTGGAAATATGGGGAGAGATAAATGTGAATCTGGTCCTGTTAGAAACCTCAGACTTACTAAATCCACATTTACACACAACAAAAACACTGATATGTCTGGAATGCTGGAGATAGGACTTCAGGTCTCTGGCTGCTGAAATATACATAGGGAGTCAAGTGGAGTTTTATATTAAAACAATGTGAATGAGAAATTTACTGTTGATATAACTACAATGAAAACAGGTGTTCTATCTAAACTTAGTGGTATACATCTTAATCCAGCACTTTCCAGGTATAGGCAGAAAGATTAAATGTTCAAACTCAACCTCATCTACAGAATGAGTTTAAGGCCACCCTGAGTTACATGAGATCTTATCTCAAAATAAACAAACATGACAACAATGATTAAACAAACAAAATCACAACAACCACTTTTTAGACAAGAACTAAAACACATGTTCTAGCCCAGAGTAATGATTCATGTTTTTAATTACAGGCTTAGGCTGGAGGATCTCAAGTTCAGGGATAGCCAAGCTACCTACTGAAAAACAAACAAACAAACAAATGACCTAGAGACTGAAGTATTGGTTGCACAAGCGCAAAACCTGAGTTTGAAGTCCCGGTAAACACATAAAAAGCCAATCCTGGTGGCCTGTTATGGAACCACTAAGGGAAAGGCACAGGGACATTAGGATCCTGGGGGCTTCCCTAGTTACCAACTTAGGAATTGGAACTGGAGATCAACACAACATAATTAATTACAAAGTCTCAGTGAGAGACTCCTGGTGATATTTTATTTGTGCTGAAATGTGATTTTATTTGTATGTTAATAAATAAATGTGCCTAGGGGATCAGAGCTAATAACAAGCCATTTAGCAGAAAAGTCTGGCAGTGGTAGCACACGCTCTTAATCCCAATCACATGACAGGCAGATCTCTGTGTGTTCAAGGATACAGCCAGAATGGAGACACATGCCTTTAATCTCAATACCAACCATAGAGACCTGGAGGTCTGTGTAGACAGGCAGTGACAAGGAGGTTATGTGGTTGGGTTTACAACCAATGAGAAGGCAGAACAGAAAGTCAACAAAAAGACAGACAAACAGGAAGTTGGTCTCTTTCTCATAGGAAGGACAGCAGTGACAGCAAGGGGTAAAAAGGCAGTCATGGTCTCAGCTCTTAGCTACTGCTCTCTGACTTCTGGGGCTTTTAACTCTGCATTTTGCTCTGTGTTTCTTATTTAATAAGACCATTCAGAATTACATCTACAGACTCTACCTCAAAAAGTAAGGTAAAGAACAGTGAGGGGATACATCCAGACATTTACCTCTAGTTTCCACATGCTAAGGAATCAGTGAGCACACCTGCACATATACATATCACACATACATACACAAACACACACTAATTGGTGCTATGTTTTATTTATTTGTATTTTTATATTGTGTATAAATACTACATTAAAATGCAGTTCACATATACATACATGTATAAAAATCTAGCCTAGATTGCAGGATTGCTAGAGAGAAGGAAGAAAGAAAAGAAAGCCAGGGACAGATAGAGACACACATGGATGAGAGCTTTGTAACATTTTTTTTCACTGTAAGAGCAAATGATAGCACCTACTCTTAAGAGATTTGGTTGTCTACTTGGCTCCTGTATTGTACCCTTTAGATAAAGGCTAACATGGAGCTGAAGAGATTGATCAGCAGTTAAGACTATGGGCTGCTCTTGCAAAAGAGCTAGGTTTAATTTCCAGCACCCCCATGACAGCTTACAAACACCTGTAACTCCAGTCCCAGGAGATCTTATACCCTCTTCTGGTCTGCTCAGGCACCAGGTATCAACATAGTGTACAGACATCTGTGCAGGCAAAACATGCATACACATAAAATAATTTCTTAAATCTTAGTGGAAAGGATACAAAATATTATGTTCATTATGTATTTTAAAATTTAATATCTTATTTTCAAAAGTTGAAAAGGAAAAGGACCATTGGAAGAAAATTATACCACTGTAGAATGAGTTGCCTATATCTAAAAATCTTAATTCCTTTTACTTTGCAATTATCTTGTCTTGATCACAATTAAAGATGGAAAACAACATATATCTTCTTGTAGATTATCTAAAGTCAATGAGTATTGACTTGAATCCAACAAGTACTAACTAGAAATTCTTTCTATACTGAACTATGTTTCAAAGATTAGTATAGTTGTGGATGATCATTAGATTTAGGATGATTAGGTAGAAAAATGAAACTAATTGATTGATCCACCTAAGTTAATGAATTGGACTTATTATCAATTGGACTGAACACAGTTTCTAAGTGAAACAGAACACAATCATTTCTAAATGAGCATCCATGATGAGTTTAGTAATTATGATCTTTTGAATTACAATGGTAAAAGAACTTTTAAAAAAGCAATTCTTTTCCAATGCTAGTACTTATTAATTATAAACTAATAGTATTTTCCAAAGAGTAGATATACTTCTCTGTTTGAGTTACACAGTTTGTTGCACATTACTTTGATAAATTATTGCTTTGAATGTTTAGGCTGCATTTATAGAAAGGAAATTTTAAAATGATTGCTTTTTCCTGTGAGGTGATACAGGAACAGGTTGTGGATTGTCTCACATGTACTAAGTCTTGTGAGATTTATTTTTAATGTAACAAATAATCATTTGATCCTCACAGAAATTTGGTGAAGGATATATTTCTGTTCTACATTTAGTATTTTATGGTTACAAAGTCTGAAAAGGATCAAAGGCCAGTGTTTAAGCCCAAGTCCATTTTATAGTAACATTTTTCCGTCACATTTTCAATTTAATAACCAACCTTCTAAAACAACCAGAAGATTAAAGTCTATGAAGACTGTAAAACTGACTTCTGGCTAAAGGGAGTTGAGACACTTTCGAGTGGGAGTTTCTAAAGAGAAGGAAGGGGCTTGTGGAAGAGCTCCTGCCTAGCAAGAACAGAGGCCTGTGTCCAGTCCTGACTAGGGAAAGAGAAGGGGAAGAAGGGAGAGAAGGAGGTGAAGAGGTGGGGAGGGAGAAAGGAGCACCTCCAGTGTAACACAGGCAAATGAAAAGTGTGCCACCAAAGTTGTGAGGTGGGTATGAATATGAGGAGACAATGGCCTTCTCCAACAGTGTTTTTTCTATTATTCATTTATTGTCCAAATAATATCAATTTTGTTCTTTTTAAACGTAATTTCATTAAGAATTAGCCATTATTTATTAGCATTCTTTGCACTTTATTTGCCTGTGGATAGAGAACTTTTAATAAAGGAGAAAAGCCGAGGCTCAGGGATGAGATGGTCCATTTAAGATAACTACCTTAATGCAAACTCCTTCCCAAACCTTGTTGCTACTGAAATCCCCACTGACAAGATATGAATCTGAAAATTAAGGGTGCTATTTATTCATTCAAAATTTATTGGTATGCAGGCTCATTAAATATTTATAAGGATATCTACATTATAAAGGAATAGCAACTATTTAAAAATCATAAAACATCTACCACATCATTTACTAAGCTGGTTTCAGTGCTTAATATCTAAGTTATGAGTCATGGTGATTGTGGTAGCATAATGAATATTAATAACTCATGAGGATAAAATGTAACAATGCTATCTGATTTTAATGAGATGTGGCTGTTGGGGTAGATTGTTCCACTTTATTGTTACACATTCTTTAACTACCTCTGGAGCCTAACGAGACAATGCAAAGCAGACTTGTCAATAAAGTCTGCATGTGCAATTCATCTTTTTTTTTCAATTATTCAAGTCCTCCTTTCACTGTAAGAAAGTTTTTCTCACTGCTTACCAAACTATTCTTTGATTACATTTTTTTGTATAAAGACGAACATTCTTCACAAAACATGATGTGAATAAAGAAATGTTTGGGAAACCTCAATTTCTCTTGAGCAGAATTGCCTGAATTCCTCACTCAGGCTCCTTAAGGCCAAGAAATATATCTTGATGGTAACAAGTGCTAAGATTTGAATGACTCTACAGTGAGCTGGCAATGTTTATTACAAAAACCATCAGCATTGTCAAAGTAGAGCTTTGTGTTACTATAGTGAAATATTATTACATGTGAATTATTGAAAAAATTATTTTAGGTTTTTAATACCTTGTTGCTTTCGTGGGTCATAAATCTGAAGCCCAAATAGGGGTGCTCTTTCATGCCTCAGCAATGTCACCTCACTTGTCATCAAATCGAGTTGAAAAATGGAACCATTCATGTAATCTGTCCAGAACACATAATTCCCATGATGTGACAATCCAAAAGGATGGTTCAACTCTTTCCCGCTGTAAACAACCTGTAAAATATGAAATAAATATAAACATACTATACAAAATCAAGAGTATCTTTATAAACAAAGGTATTTAAATAAATAATATTCATATAACTATACCAGAGAACAATCTACAGTCTTAACTCATAGAGAGATTTTTACAATGTAAGGTTATTTTTCTAGTTTTTGGCACATGCATTTGAAGGAGATAGTCAATACTTCATTTGTTCAAATTTCTGTCATAAATACCACTGCTGATATGAGGCCTTGCTCAGCTTTATTTCTCTCTATGTGATATTTATTATTCCCTTGTATGGAAGTTAATCTAAAAAATTAACTGGATATGTGGATACATACATACAAATGCACATACAAACTCACAGTCATGCACACACACACACCCATGCTGTTCATCCAATAATCAACTGAAGTGAAATGTTTAAATGGCTGTGTGAATGGGAAGGACTTTCTAGTTCAGTTGAGTCAATGAAAATTAAAGAAATCTAGGAAATTATAAGAAAGGGAAAGATTTTAATTCTACATAGATGTGAGTTGTTAATGAGGTTCAATTTTGATTAAGTTGTGTTATTATTTGTGTTATTATTTAATTCCCTTCTGAATGTTGAATAGAGGAATCAGGAGAACAGTCAAGTCATCTTGCACATAGAGATGATAGACAGGAAATACACTAGTCTCCCAACATGGTCTCACTTGTTACCTTTCATTACTTATAAAGCCATCCTGCAAGGCATTATGAAAGCAAGTTTTTTCAATCAATATTCAAAATTTAAGAAACACACACACACATACGTGTGTGTGTGTGTGTGTGTGTGTGTGTGTGTGTGTGTGTGTTAGGAATAAAAATTAAAATTATGATCCTTTTTTGTTTTTGTTGTTGTTTGGTTGGTTTGAGTTTTTCTGTTTTTGTTTCTGGAGACAAATTTTCTGTGTGTAATATCCCTGGATGTCCTGGAACTCGAACTGTAGACCAGACTAGCTTCAAGCTCACAGAGATTTGCCTGTCTCTACCTCCTTAGTGCTGGGATTAAAGGTGTGTGCCACCAACAACTGGCAATTATGCTCCTTTTAAGTGAATCCGCTAGTCAATTATGATATACTAAAAGAAAAGAATAAATCAAAGTCTAAAAGATGATGACCATGAAACTCTACACATTATGTATATTTTTAAGATATTAGTATGTATGCAATAAATATATTGTATATATTGTGTATATATATATAGTAAATTACTAACATCTTATACAATATGCTACATATAATATATATATAGTTATATAAATTATACTATGGTTATATTTATTATATATATATATATAGTATACATATTAACATCTTCAAAGAAAGCACAGATATTTAGTTAGTAGTTGTGAATTATATGACATCATGATACATGCCAATGAAATTTATTTATCTGGGGAAATAGTTGAGTATGATTTGTGATAACCAATGACTGAACTGGTTATAGTACTATTTATTTCTTAAAAAGAATTCTTAATGAGTAGGATGAGCCTACCATTGAGGATTCAGATCTAGAAAGGAACTTACATCAAAGGAAGCATTTTGGAAATGTCTAACTTACGCTTTCTTCACCTTTTACCTCAAAGCTGAAGTCATTTCATTGAGTTCTGGGTTGTTAAATGACTGAAGACAAGGTGGCAATGTGATGATTTTGTCAGCTAGGGCTCTGTCTTTCCCTCAACTACACAATTGTCAGTATTACTCCACAATGCCAGGGCATTTTACATGGATTTCAGCAAAATGAACTAGAGTGCATTCACATTTATTTGCACTGATCGCCTTGGCATTCAGCCCATGCCTAGATGTATTTCAGGTTCAGCATCACAAAGTTCTTTACTCAAATGAGTGCAGTATAATTACTTTGTCTAAATTTCAGCTGCAAATATTGAACATATTCAAATGGAGAGGGGTTGCTTGGTCACAGAAAATCCATCAATAATGTAGACAGGCTGCATTGTAAAAGCAGCTCTGCTACCAGGAGGGCTTCTTTAAAAACCCCCACAAATCCTGGCATACTGCAGTGAGCTGGGCCTGGCCTCTGGGAGGCCAGAGCCAGCTGCACAGCTTAATGCTCAGCTCCTTCAGCCACCCCATGGAGACTATTGGCAGCCACCTCAGAGGGGTAAAAATAAACTTGAAAGTATTTTTAACACAGCACAAACAAGGCTCTGTGGAAGAAGAAGCATATAGTTTAAAAACAGCAGCACTTGTCTTTTACCTTTCTGTGAGTTCCATTCAGAAATACTTTTTCAATATGATCATAGTAGGCATCACACCAATATAATGTGTTGGTGTGAAAGTCCAGCGTTAAGCCATTTGGCCACAGCATCTTTGAAGTCACAAAAATCTGTCGATTGAAGCCATCCATCCAAGCCTTCTCAATCCTTCCCACGCTGTCATCTATTTTATCTTCCTCCCAGTCTGTCCAATACATCCAACTAGGACATGAAAAACAAGAGTGTATTTTGTTATCTCCAGTAGCCACCCTGTAGAGAGCACTTCTCAGGTTTGGTACTTCCATATGTCAATGGCTTTCTAACATGTTCTATCTAAACACTTATCTTTCGAAACCAGAGTACATCTGTGAAGCCAGAAATGCCAAGGCAACTATACAGACCATTTAGCCTCACCCCAGAAAACTTTCTACTACCAGCTACTACTCCTAAGAGATCTCAGAAAACCTTCCACCAGCCACTCAGGCTTGTCTAATACATTATTTAAAACAGTGGTAAGTACCAACAAATATCTATTTTTTTTTCACCCTGATTTTTTTTATGCATTATTACCTTTAAATGTTGTTCCACAAAATGTATAATTGGCTCAGTGATTAGAAGGTAGGCAGCTGACATGAGAACCCACAGCACAGCTAATGATCTACTCCAGACTGTATTTAATTCATATAAATTAGAGGTTTTTTTTTAGATAAGCAACTGGATTGTCTTTGTTCTAAAGGTCACAGTCATACCAGCTTTATTTGGCCAGATCCAATTTGTCTTCCTGATGTAAATTATCTATGCTTTATTGCTGCTTATTATTACCCCAAATCCACAAAAGACAATTTAGCTGCACGTAAGTTTAATAACAGCAGGTTGACTGACCTTGAGATTTTGAGCTTTTAATTTCTATCTCAAACAAAACACCCTTTAAAAACGAATCTTTTGTGTAAGCTGTAACAGTGGGAGAGTGAGCCTGGAGCTAACATTCCAATTCCCTCATGAATAAGGTTAAACCACACAATACGTGTTGTTCTAGGGTCATGTGAAAGTTCGTGTGTTATTAATTAAAGTGGAGTTCCATTTTGGCATCCCAGACACAGCTTTCTAAAGACCCAATACTTATCTAAGCTGGGGGCCTTAAGAATGCCCCCCCCATTGCTTTCCCTCCCTTGTGGGGATCCTGAGGAATTTCTGATGTAATTTGGGTAAATTCTATATCCTGACTGTGAATCCTCTAAGTGTTCAAATTGGTTGGTATGTCAAAGTTGAAAATTTATCCTCCATTATTTCCTATCAATTAAGCTTTTTAAAAAAACATCTTAACAGTTGACTGCTGTTTTGATTGCCTGCTGAGACCAGATGTAGTATTAATCTGAACGTAAGAATGAATGTCAGTGTGCCTTGTTCTATCCTGAATTCTCTACAAGAGCTTTTATCTTTGTGACAACTTAGGAACTGACGAAAGAGAAACTGTATTTTCTCTAATTCCATGATCAGGCACAAATGTTTCCTTTCATTTTTATAAATCAGCGTGCATAAAATGCATGATATTTCATCTTTAATGGCATTTTCTAAAATCATCATAGTCATTTAATTAAAGCCCTTTAATTCTTATTATTAAATTACACATTTTTGAAACTGGAATAATTTTTCCCCTCAGCATTTCCTGTTGATCATGACATACACATATTACTCTGTAGTTTTTTATCCTGATTCACAGACATAAATGTTTTCATATGAATTCATGTGCATGATGCGCACACACACAACACAGGCTTGTGATGACTTGAAATTATAATAAGGATGTTTACTGTTTTGCTCTTCTGTAAGGATTGAATGAAACCTCAAGTCAGAACAGTCCTGAGTAAAGGTGTATTGTTGATAAGGGCACAGACTTGAAAAGGATTAAGGCCTTGGACCCATGGGAAATGGGCAAAGTTTTTCCCCATATGGCTCAAAATTGGCAGAGCTTTCTTCTCTGGTCAATTATGGGTATTCACAGACAATTGATCAGTGTGTACAAAAACTAGTCAACCGCAGATTCCTCATCTCCATGTTTACAGCCAGAGACTTGGACCCACAAAGACCTCCTACAGGGATTAGATAAGCCCTCCCTCTGTGTGTACATAATGCAAACACTGAGGTTCCTCATCATTGTAGACATGGCTGCATCAGAGCCCATAGCCTGCCTGATCCCAGAGTTTCTGTGTCTGTCATTCTTCGGTCTCTAACCACCCAGGGAGTTTTCCCTGTCTAATTCCCTGTCTACACAGGTTTGGGCACTGTTCAAATGAAGAATTGTTGTGAACTGATTCAGAACTTAAGTTTATTTTTAAACACATATATTTGTGTAAGCTGTAACAGTGGGAGAGTGAGCCTGGAGCTAACGTTCCAATTCCCTCATGAATAAGGTTAAACCACACAATACGTGTTGTTCTAGGGTCATGTGAAAGTTCTTGTGTTATTAATTAAAGTGGAAAATATATCTTTTTCATTTCTACTTTCAAGGCACACACACACACACACACACACACACACATACACACACTTAAATCTAGATTCCACATATGAGAGATAATGTAGTATTTATCTTTCTGAATTTAGCTTATGTTTCTTAACATGATGATCTATCCATTTTTCTGGAAACACTTTTTGACATGTTGGTCTGGTAGAGGACCTGTATGTGTGAGATTATTGTAAGTGTTATAGTACTGAGGGAAAAGCCTTACCCGATGGAAGTGTTAAAGGTCTGAAGGGAAAGGTACCCTCAAAGTTGGGAGTCTAGGAATACCACAAAGTTACACTGCACAACAAACCTCTCACAAGAGACTTATTGGAGGAGACAATAGGGTGGCTGCCTCTGGTAGGGGAGAAGCACCAGAAATTGAGTAGGGGCAGGTTTTATATAGGGTTTCTTGGGGGTCAGAGTTTTACAAAGTAGAGATATTTGGGTAGGGATTGGTGAAATTTCAAACCAAGACAGGGGGTTGGTGAGATTTTAAGCTCAGGGATTAGTGGATTTTATTAAGTTTTCAAACCCAGAAATGGGCTTGACCTTTTGCTCTACATCCTCCCCTTTTGTTTATTATTAAAAACAACCAGAAGTCTGGAAAGAAGGCACCATTATCAGTAGACTGCCTCCTGCTAATTGGGACCATTGAAGTCCTTGGGGGTAAACTTGACTTTCACAATCAGAGCATAGTTGGGAGCCACATGATTCTGGTTCCATAGCCAGGGGTTGATAATCCTGTAAAAGCAACCGATTAAAAGTTTGTTTAGAAATCTTTTGAATATCTTGCTGAAGAACTGTAGACAAGAAGTTTACAAGGCAGACTGTGACTAGTGGGATTAAGAGGAGGAGATGGGGGGAGGAGTTAAGGAAGGCAGTATCTATCAGTTCTTCATCTTTTGGTTAAGATCAAGTGAGGTAAGACAATACCCAATTCCATATTAGACTGTCAATGGATCAACAGTCAGAAGTATTGTCCTGTTCCTTATATTCTTGGAGGTATGTTTGGAGTTGTCAGATCCTATCTTTTACTATATCCAACTGGTTGACATAAAAGCAGCATTCCTCCCTGAGGAAGAGTCTGAGTCCACCCATCTCCTCTGTCAGTAAATCTAACCCTCACTGAATTTGTTAGCACTACAAAGCCAGGAAGTGTATTTGTCCCTGGAGGGTGAGGGGGGTCTGAGCCATCCATTTGACGTCCTGGTAAACTGAGAGGAAAACTGGTAATAGGTAGTTAGGGAAGTAGTTAGTCCTGCTGTTCCAGTGAAAACACTAGCAGTTATTCCCAAAGCCACAAGAAGGGATAAGATCTGAACTATTTGTTTGTTAAGCCTTGCAGCTATAAGCTCTGTGAGGAGAATTGGCAAGGGTCCCTCCTTGAGTACCACTGCTAATTTCAGGAAAAGGAGCACCCAGGCGTAAGTAAGTCACAGACCACTCAACTGGTAGGCAGTGGTAAACTTCAGTGCCACAGAGGATAAAGGCATTGTGAACATTTGGACATAAGGGCTCAGGGTAAAGGGGTTATTACAGTCAGATACAGCCAGAGTGCCCATAGAGTGTGTGTTTGAGGAATTAAAGCAGTCTGTGATACTGCAGAGACAGATGTGGGAGAGAGAAGGAGTGACAGTGGTATTTGGCTCTGAGGACTGAATATACAGTGAAGTGAGAGAGTCTAATAGACCAGTGAGTGAGATAGTTGTGAGTTTAACCCAGGAGAGACACACAACCAGCATCCTCCAAAACGGCCAGGCAGAGTGGTATTTAATAGATGATGTGCAGAGGTTAAGGTCTGAAACAAGAGATGGAATGACCATGTGGACAGAGAACTGGGATAGGATAGATATAGTTTAGGAAGGGTGATGTTAGGGATGGAAGGACTTTTGAGGACTTCTGCCTTGTCTATACCTGAAAATGCGAAAAATTGAGAAAATGGGGTGAATACCCTTTGTACTTTTATCACACTGGATGGACAGTTGTTAATGATGCTATATTAAAGCTTACCCATGACTCCCTCTCCTATCTGGGGTGCCATGGGTCCTTAATTAGGATATGAAAATGCCCTATTATGCAAAAAAGGTGGAACACTTTCCTGAATATACATCATGTCTTCTACAGGACCAACAAGGCAGCCTCCATAATTCTCTGGGTAATGTAGACAGTAATCTCTAGTTTGTGTTGTGGGATGTATATATATACAATATGTGAAAATGTATTGCTGTGATTGGTATAATAAAAAGCTGAATAGAGCTGAATAGCCATTAGCTAGGCAGAAGATAGGGGTGGGACTTCAGAGCAGAAAGAAAGAACTCTGGGAAGAAGAAGGTAGAGTTACCAGCCAAACTTGGAGGAAGCAGCATGAGCAGTATAGAGAGAAGAGGTAACAAGCCACACAACAGAATGTACATTAAAATAAATGGGTTAATTTAAGCTATAGGAACTAGTGGGATAAGCCTAAGCTAAGGCAGAGCTTTCATAGATTAAGTCTCCATGTCCTTATTTGTGAGCTGGCAGCTCAAAGAATAATCTGACTACAATGTTGATCTTAGCAAAAGCAAACAGAGGGGACAGGTGTTTTAGAAGTCAATGTAGGTGTTATACGAACAACCATCTGCTTGGAAAACTGATTGGTGAGCAATCTGCAGCCCCACCCTGAGGGTGGTCTGGAAGTATTGCTAAATATAAGTTGCTTGAATCTCAAATCTCCATACGTAAACCCTGCCACTGATGGGAGTGAGCAGGACAAGATAGAAAGAAAATTCATGATCCAATTGGGTCAGGCTTGGGTCTTGGCAGATCTGTGAGAGCTCATTATTCTGAGACTGAAGGCAAGCAGGTTGATCTTGGTATCTTCTGAAATCTAAGGAAACAAGGTCCTTTTGGGATCAAAATGGAGAAGGGAAGATTATCTTAAGATGATGGTATAAAAGGCTTGAGATGAGGAAGATGAATCCAGCAAAAGAAACCATTGAGCTTAGCAGTCATAGGGGTAATAAGAATGATCCCAAAAAGGCCTGCCCAATTTGGAGAAAGAGGAGAAGGATTGTAAACAGTAGGAGAGAGGAGAACCAAGTCCCAGATATTGATGGAAGAGGAAAGGGTGTCATGATGGGGCTGGAACAAAGAATGGTGGGTGAAGTCCCAAAGGAGAGAACAGAGATAGCAAAACAAAAGGGTAAGAAGGTGATCAGGAGATAGCTGGGGCATGATGCCAGGAGGTAGAATCAGCCATTCGTACATGAGTTTGTAAGGGGAGGTGAGGAAAGGTTTCTTTTGGAGGGCTCTTAGTTGCAGAAGAAAAAAAAGGCAGCAGTTTATTCTGTGGGATGGTCTGTATGTCAAATTACTCTGATTGGTCAATAAATAAAAACTGATTGGCCAGTAGCTAGGCAGGAAGTATAGGCAGGACTAACAGAGAGGAGAAAAGAAATAATAGGAAGGCAGAAGGAGTCACTGCCAGCCACCACCATGACAAACAGCATGTGAAGATGCCGGTAAGCCACAAGCCACGTGGCAAGGTATAGGTTTATGGAAATGGATTAATTTAAGATATAAGAACAGTTAGCAAGAAGCCTGCCATGGCCATACAGTTTCTAAGCAATATAAGTCTCTGTGTGTTTATTTGGTTGAGTCTGAGCTGCTGCAGGACTGGCGGGTTAGAGAGATTTGTCCTGACTGTGGGCAAGGCAGGAAAACTCTAGCTACAAGTTTAACTCAATCAACATGAAGCCCTTGGGAGATTTTGATAAAAGTATTTTTGAGAGAGCATTGGTTAGTTCGATCTTGCCTAAGGATTGGGAATAACAGAGAATAGCGAAATGCCATAGGATGTTGAGAGTTTTAGATAAAGCTTGAGAGATTTGAGGAGTAAATTCAGGGCCATTATCTGATCAAAGGGAGGTTGGAACTCCAAAGTGAGGGACAATTTCTCCCAAAAGGAGAACAGGTCTTTTATTAGGGTTGGGAAAGCTTTTACCCATACTGAAAATGTGTCTATCAGGACCAAAAGACATTTAAAATGTCTAACAGTGGGCATGTGGATGTAGTTGAGCTGCCAATCAGACCCAGGGAGGAATCTCCTGTCTTAATGAGTGGAAAAAGCAGGGCTCCAATGCCTGGAGGTAAGATTAGATGTTTGGCAAATTTTAAGAGAAACAGTGATAGCTTTTAGAAAGAAGTCGAAGCTCTAGCTGTCTCATCGAGTTGGTTACTGTTCTTGTTCAATGGAACTGTCTATTTGGTGAAATCTGCTGTGGATAATTCCTGTGGCCCGGGGAAGTTGAGAGGCCTCTAGCAGGGTCATAATTCAGTCTGAATTTGGTTATGGAACCTCCTTTTGTTGTTAGTATTCCATGCTTCTTTCAAATACCTGCATGTGACAAGAGAATGTGGAAAGCATCCTTGGAGTAAGTATTAAAGTTTAAGGAATGTCCCTTTGTTTTTGAAACACACAAGAGCTATTAACTCAGCCTGTTCATTCCTGCTTCAACCTAGAAGGGCTTGTACTTTAAATACAATAGTTTCCTAGACAATATCATATCCTGCATTTCAGACTTCTTTGTGTAGGGAGGAACTTCCATCTCTATACCAAATAGAGGTGGTTTGTGGTAGTGTTCCCTCATGTATATGTGTGGAATTAGGCAGTAGCTCTTCTACAGTCTCAGTGCAAAAGTGAGATAGGGCATAGCCTGGGATTGGTCAGGGGATTGACTTTGAAATGTTAAGAGATGGGCATGGCTAGAAGATAAGTGTAGTGTCCTCTACCAACGCTATCTGAAGACAGAGAACTCAGGAAGTGGAATGTGTTTGGAGACCCTTGTGTGTTAGAAGGTTGGACAGGTGGTTAGAAGAGAAGACAGTAACAGGTGGAGTTATCTGAAGATAACTTCTTTCTTTTACATAAGAAACATGACTGTGGCCAGCACACTCACATAAGGTGCCCATCCTTGGATAGAATGGACTGATTTTTTTTATTGGTATTCAACAGGCACAAAAGAGGGTCACAGCTGATGACCCAGGACCATGAAGGCATATACCTCCTTCTTTGTGACAAACAGTGAGAAGTTAAGTGCAAAAGATTTAGGGCCAAGGCCTGCAGAAGAAGGCCAAGAATGCTTGTTGAAGCTTGTGAAAGGGCTTGGCAATGAGTATGAGGAGGGGCTCAGATGAGGGGCCAAGTGCCTCTTCATATAAAGGATGGGTGAGAGGAAAGAAAGAATTCAGGAGCTTAAGAAGCTAGTCATCCCTAGGAAGGATAGAATTTTGTCCTTGGTGGTAAGTATTGAAAGAGACTAGATTAGATGTTTCCTATTTAGGGTAATGGCCTTCTTAGTTGGATGGATAATTATTTCCAGATAAGTTACCTGAGGAGTGAAAAGTTGGACCATAGAAGGTGAGACCTTATATCTCCAGCCAGACAGAAAGTTTAATAAGGTGGAGGTGTTGGCCTGGCTAATTTGCAGGGAGGAACTATAAAGGAGCAGACCATCTATGTAATGTATACACTTGTGTTTCAAAAGAGGCAAGAGAGTAAGTTAGAGACTAGGGCCTTCCCAAATAGATGGGGCTGTCTTGGAACCCATTAGGTAGGACAGTAAAATTTGAATAGAAAGGTGAGTATCTGGGTCAGTCCAAGCAAAGATGTTTTGTGGCTGGAGATCGATTGAGAGGAATGGAAAAGAAGGCATATTTAAGTCTAGGACAGAAAAATGAAAGGTTTCTGAGGGTAGGGTGTTGTAGAATATTATTTTAAGATGTGTTACATTTGTTTATGCTGTGGAACATTTGTTTAATGATGCAAACTGTGACCACCTGTTTTTGTTAAAAAGTGGCTCAGGATAGCTTGGTGCATTTTTATTTATACACTTTCAATGGTTTGCATGAACATTTCTACAATCAAATTTGTTTCCTTAAGTTTCTAAAAATGGTCACAGTAATTGTCAGTTTGTTCCTTTGCTTCTTTCCTTCTACTTTCCCACTGGTAACCATTATCTATTTAATCCATAGCTCTAGCATTAGCAGCATAAGCATTGTTGCTAACCACCAAGGAAGTTTTCTAACTAGGCACACCTATGGGTGGAACTGAGTGCCCAATTGGCAGCATTTGCAGTTAAAACATCATGCAGGTGAGAGACAGTTTTGTCTCTATTGGTTAATATTATATCTGGTAGGGTCTGAGTTCTCACAATCAACTTGCCAGCCAAAGCTGGATCAACTTAGTCTACATTCTGTACTACTCTATCTCTTCCAGGTTTTTCCATCCATCCTATAGGCTACATAACTTGGAAACTTACTCTTAATGGTTGGCACTGTTTCTCCCTTGTTCTCATGCCCATCTCCCTTAAGTTCTTGGGGTATTGGCACAGTTATTAGAAATGAAGGCATTGTGGGTTTCTATGATTCTGCTTTATTTCCTGTTCCTAGACTGTTCCCATTAAATCTTGATATCATCTATTTATTTGCATTTCTACTAGACTCTTGTGGTTAAAATCATTCTCCCCATAACAGTTATGCAAATTTGTAATTGACATTAAACTTCATGAACTACTGTGACTTTTTCAGGCTAGTCACAGGGTGTGTTGGAAAGGCAACATCCTGTTCTTAACAAGCCTAAATTCATGGTCACACTTGAAACATTGAAGACTTTAGTGGCTGAATCAGGCCCATTGTATGTATTTAACAACATTCGCTCTGGCTCACTCAGATGAGAGTCTTTGGGGAAAGTTTTCCTTTTGTAATTGCTACCTTAACCATGACTGAGAAAATGAACTTAAAGGTAGCCAGCCATATGGCCAGCATAGTGAAAACAAGGAGAGCAGATAGGACATGTGCTCCTGGGGTCATGCCCAGAATAATGCAATGAACTGTCCCTAGGCTTTGCCAATGGGTCAAGGTCTCTCTGGCTTTTCCACAGGGAAAGTTTGTTCAACCTATTCTCATAATTTTTCTCCTGAAGAAGTCATATGACTCCTGCCAGAACAGATATACAGAAATAGAGAAAGGCAAAATCCCAGAGACCAAAGGTAGATGAGATAATTTCCGGTTAAGAAAAGCTGGCAAGGAACACCCCAAACTAAGGCTGGGCATTTATAAGAAAGAATAAATCTCCTTGTGTGATTTATTTGGGAGCTGAGTGGTGGGCCCCCAAAGAGTAAAAACAACCAACTACATTATGGCATACCAACGTGGGCCCTATATTTCCAGATAGGGCCTGAGAAAGCTGAAAGAAAAAAGAAAAGGAGGGGAAAAAAAGAAAAGAGACAAGACTTCTTTAAGAGGCGCTGTTGTTCAGCCTGCAGGTCAGTGCTAAATAGAAAAGACTATCTTAGTAAAACATGCTTGTGGCAGCACAGGTACAGGCTTCCTACTGCTAGGAACTTTGAATGCAGTTTCTGGTCATGCACCTCCAACTGAGCTGCTAGCTTTAGGCTTGGTTCTCAACAACTGAAAAGCAGGCAGATCCAGTCAACAGAGCTGGGCCACAGAGGACCCAGCGGTAGCTTAGCAGTTTAAAGTTTGCTCACATGGCCATATAAGGGTAAAAGATACACAGTAAAAGAGGTATAGGTGGAAAAACCTCTAAACAAGTTCCAGGGTGTTTCCCAATGTGTTTACTTTTAAGAAAAAGTAAAAAGATTATGAATAGTCATAGAAAGAAATAAATAGTTTAAAATGAGTTCTTTAAAGAGAAATAAAATAATACAAAAGAAAAAGGCCCATAACAATGGAAAATGCATAGGGAGTCTGAAGCCTATATAGTATTGTGTTGATTTTTTAATTCTTGAATGTTGATGAGCAAACAACAGCTGCTGACAGACATGAGATTGTGAAATGAACTAATAGATTAAACCAAACTATATAACTTATGAATGCCTTAACTTTAAAAAAGGAGTAAAAAATGTATGTTACTTTGGAGAAGTGGTTTTTCTTTTGTTTCCACAGGAAACAAGAGGCTGCCAATTCCTTCCAGGTTAATATGGGTCAGGTTTGATCAAGGGAGAACTCTTGAAAATTGATAGGTGATATATATATCAACAAAGGTTATAGCTGGTCTTCCCAGGACTTGACCATTTTCTCAGTTTTCTCAGGGACTCCTAAAGATCTCTTTGATCACACATAATAGAAAGCAGTCTAGTGAAAACAATGTCCACAGTCCCCAGACTTAAATTGTAGGAGGCATTTAGTTATTTGGTGGGTCATGAGTGTTTGTTATATTTAAGGGAATATAGAATAAAAATACAACTATTAATCTCAGATATTTTGCATTTGCATGATTTTTACATATTGATACAAATTTAAAATTAATTTTGATAAAATGTTTGTATATATGTTTCTATACTTGTTTAAGGTATTGTACCTATGCAGTACATTTAAAAATGCAAGAGAAAGTTCTAGTTTTTAAAAGCTATTATTGTAAACTATTTAGGATAATCAAGAATCATAGGTTAGTAGTCATCTATAACAATCAAATTAGTAGATATTTTCAAGATCATACAGAGATATATTTTAGATAGAAAGATGGTCTTCAAACACTTCAAAGACCTATAGAATATGGCATTTCAAATGTTTTGTTAACTTAGGGCTCCTCATGAAATGAAATACATCTGCTCCTGACAGCACCAATTTACTTCATAAAAACATGATGAGCATCAAAGACTCTCCATAGAAGTTTTCTTTCATTGTAGCAAGATAAGCCATTTGGGCAAGAAACTGATTTGGCCTTGACTACTTGACACTATGCTATATAAACTGGGCATACAGGACCCACAGGAAATTGACCAGTGAACTTTGCCAAAACATGAGTAGACAATCCTTCAGGGTTCCTGCTTCAGAGACTAGTCTGCCAGACATTCTGCAGGACACAGAGGAAAGTGACTGATGAACTTTGCCAATACAAGGCATGACAGTCCTTCAAATTTCCTGCTTCACTGAAAAGTCTGCCAGATACTTTAGGCCCATAGGCCAAAGAAAGATATCCCAACTTTGCAGAAGAACTTGGGATGACTGTCCGGGCAGTAAGGTGTCTCTGTTGTTAGGTAATATTACATCCTTGGGTCTTTGACGGAGTTGAAGACTAAACAATTAGAGTTATAGTCTTCATAGAAAGTAAATTAGGTATAAAACTTTGGAATCACTAAGATAAGATAGATAATAGAGTATTTTCTCTGAATTAGCTAAATACAAAATGGAATGAATATTGTAAATGTAATTCTTTCTTGATAACTGTTTTTGGTGTATGTAGTTTTACTATGTTAAAGTTAAAACCTTTCCTTTCTGAAACACCTGATTGGTCTAATAAAGAGCTGAATGGCCAATAGCAAGGCAGGAGAAATCATAGACAGTGCTCGCAGACAAAGAGAATAAATAGAAGGAAAAACAGAGAGAAAAGGTTTTAAGACATGAGAAAAGGGGTTTTAGAAGACTCCAGGGGTGTAGATGAAGTGACACAGGGGCTAGTCACCCAGCCACCCAGCCAGACACAGAATAAGAAAAAAAAAGATATACAGAAATATAGAAAGGCAAAAGCCCAGAAGTAAAAGGTAGATGGAATAATTTAAAGTTAAGAAAAGTTGGCGAGAAACAAGCCAAGCTATTCCTGGGCACTTATAAGAAAGAATAAGCCTCCTTTTATGATAGATATGGGAGCTGTGTGTCAGGTCCCTCAAAAGAGAAAAGAGTAAAAACAAACAAAAAACAGGAGGATAGAGAAGAAAGTAAAGGGGTTGGATACTATGGGGTGAAGAGGAACCACTATTGACTTGATAAGTGATCATGAACCAAAGTTCCACTGAATTTTTAACTGCAAGTATGGGAGTGTTAAAGGGAGAAGACATGGGGCATAGAAGATTTTTTTTCCTTAAAAGATCAGAGATGAGAAGCATACGTCCCCTGAGGCTTTGGAGAAAGAGTGGTTATTGAGCTGTGGTGATATATTTGGTGGAGTTTTGTAATTGAATGATGAGAGGGTGGTTATGTTTTGCTGTAGAGAGGTTTTGGTTGTCCTATTCTGAGGAATCTTCGTGAGAGGCCAGTAAGGGAAAAGGTATGCCATATTGTGTAGTTTGGAGAAGAGGAGACGGGGAATCTGGGGTCAAGCAGATGGGAGGAGCAAAGGAAATATAGGCTCCCACTTTGGCTAGCAGGTCTCTTCCAAGCAAGGGGATGAGACAGGTTGTTACAACTAGGAAGGAGTAGGTGAAGGGATTAACCCTAAAGATATAGCTAAGAGCTGGATTTTGGTGAGGCTGGTAAGGCTGTACCCCTACTCTGTGGTAATATTTTAATTATGCTGAAATGTGATTTTATTTGTATGTTAATAAACAAAGTTTGCCTGGAGATCAGAGGTCATTAGCGAGCCAGGAACAGAATTCAGGCGGTGGTAGCCCATGCCCTTATTCAGATCACATGGCAGGCAGAGTCTCTGTGTGGTCAGGGACACAGCCAAGTGTGGTGACCCAAATCTTTAATCCCAGTACCAACCATAGAGACCAGGAGGTCTGTATAGACAGGCAGTGATGAGGAAGTCATGTGGCTCTCATAGAGCCAATGAGAAGGCAGAACAGTAAAGCAATAAAATGACAAGCCACACAGGAATAAGGTCTTTCCCTCTCTCTCTCAGGGGAAGGACAGCAGTGGGCGATAAGCTAAAGGTAGTCTTGGCTCTTTGCTTGTGCTCTGAACTCTTGGGTTTTTAAATCTGTATTTGGCTCTGTGTTTCTTATTTAATAAGCCCATTTAGAATTTTGTCTACACTACTCTGAAAATAAAGGAATGAGGAGAGGTGCCTCTCTAAAACTCCATCAGGACTGAAAAAGTGGCCCTAATGTCCAGAAGGAAGTTGTGTTGTCCTGATACTGTGATGTCTACCAGAGGCTCCCTATTGGAGTTAGTGATGTTCAGGCCAATGGAACCTGGGCCCCTTAAATAGACAATGGCCAGACATAGGAGGTTGGCTGGAGGGTGATCTGGGCCTGATTTTTCAATGCTGCAAGGGACATGGGTGCAATCAATAACCCAGTGTCCCTCCTGATGGCATCTTTGACATGGTCAAGATTGTTGACATGGTCTCTTGCATGTTCAGGGCAAGTGACTTTCCTTCTACATTTGAAGCAGGGACCTGGAGGTTCTCAGGCTTTGGGTGGCTGATGTTCATTTAGTGGATTTCATCTATGTGCACCTTAGCTGGGTCCCAGACTCACCTGAGCTCTTTAGTTTCAAGATTGTTGGTAAGAATCATCTAAACATCATGAGCAATAATGCTGTTAGATTGAGTACTTTAATAAAGGATGAGTTAGCAGTGTAAGATTCTAATCTCTTTTCTGTCTAAGACCTGCTTGATGAGAAGGGAATGTGTACCCTGACCAAGGTGAACACCCTGGCAATGTCCTGAGAAAGGAGAACCTGGCCTGTTTAGGCCAGGTAGGAGGAGGTTGAGGGTTTCTCATGGTGGAAAGGGAACTAGAAACAGGAGGACTAGGGGCCACCAGTGATCTGAAATTAGGCACAAGGGAAGGTAGATTTAGGCAGTCTGTTGCTGAGGAGTAAGAAAGGGACACTGGAAAGTCTGGAGAAGGAGAAGGGGCTGTAGATTGAGATGTAGTGGAAAGGTTCCTTAGTTGGGTTCAAAGTAATGGAGTAATCTATTTGTTCGGTCTTTACAGCTAGAAGGAGCTGAGTGGGGGAACAGGAAGAACAGAGAGAAGGCTGAAGCAGAAGTAAAAGAAAGCTTGGATGTAGGGAATTTCTTTCCATTTCCCTGATTGCTTGTAATAGTTGTAAAGATCCTGAATACATTTGGGATTGAGGTTGTCATTTACCTTGATTATTTAAGAAGTATTGAGGCAGTATTTGATTGCAAAGGTGAGTAACTTTAGGATCCTTCAGGTTGGGTGCCAGATAAAGAGGCTAGAGGTTTTCTAAAAGCTATTCCAATGGGGAATGAAAGGGTATGGAAGACACTGTTCCCACAGATGAGAAGGGGAGGGTGAGAGGAAAAAAAGTCAGTGCAGCCTGTAGTTGAAGACATGTCCAAGACTCAGGAGACCTAATGAGGATCAAGTTGTTCAACAGGTTGTCACTGTACTCAACAGAGCAGAGTCTGCACCAGGGCTTTGGATGAGTCCCCAAGAATTGACTATAGGCACCAAATAACTGAGCTCAGGAGTGTGTGGTCTCATCCACAGGAAAGGGTTGGGAACAGAACAGCAAAAGGGCCTAGAGGAGCTCTGGGATTATGGGCAGCTCCGAAGGGAAGATGGGAGAGGTAGGCAGGAAGGGGTGCAATCGTCTGGTTTGGCTTAAGCAAGTTGCAGGATTACAGCTCTAAGTGTGGGAGAATGGGGTCAGGTTGAGAGGGCCAGCCATATCCCTGAAGACCATGGCTGGGGGTACCTCAGCCTCCAAGAGTACCAGAGGGGTGCTGAACCCTCAACAATTACTTCTTTGGACTAAGGGAAGCATTTTTACCAATGGAAGGAGGGAATTTACCAAGTTGCTGCTGGGAAGTGCAAAGCCAAAGTTGAGTAGTCAGTGAGCCTGAAAGTGATTGATTCAATTGAGGTTGGGTTGGAGATGAGGGATAAGGGCTTAGTGTGGCTCAGACACTGAGGGAGAGCGCAGGCACCATGAGAGCCTAGCCCAGTTAGGGAACCAATGTAAGTGTTACAGCTCTGAGGGAAAAACTTCCCCAACGAAGGTGTTACAGCTCTGAAGGGAAAGGTATCCTGACAGTCAGAAGTCAAGGAATACCACACAGTCATACTGAACAACAAATCTCACATAAGATATTTACTGGGAGAGACACAAGAGAGTGGCTGCCTCTGCCTGGGCAAGAAACAGTAAAGAACTGAGCAGGAAGCATGCTTTATATAGGGCTTCTAGGGGGTAGAATTTTCCAAGGTGGAGTTTTCTAGGGTGGGGTTTGGTAAAATTTCAAGCCAAGCCCACGGATTGGTGGGATTTTGAAGTCAGGGACTGGTGGATTTTCAAGCTGAGGAATTAAATTGATGGTGGGTTTTCAAGTTCAGGGATTGGTAGGGTTTCGAGCTCAGAGATTGGTGAGTGTTAGTACGTTTTCAAAACCAGAAGTGGGCACAGGCCTTTTACCTTACAATTATCTACATCTGCTTAAACATTTCAATAATGTTTCTTGATTATAATTTCTTATAATCAAGAAAATGATAAATCTTAAATATACAAAAGCAGCAATATAGCCTATAAAGTAAGTAGGGAACAAGATAAAATAAAATAATTTAGAATTCTGGCTGCTCATCAGTGCCTTCAGTTAATGCGGACAAAAAGACTCTACCTTTACGTTAAAGGGCTGTTAAAATGCAATGTCTGTGTACAGTCTGTTCCCAACCTATCTGCAGACAAGAATAAAGATCAGGTCTTCCTTTGATTTCTTAGTGATGTTTTTAGAATATGTGTTATACATACTCTTTGTATAATATTAAATACTGAATGTCTGCTAATTCCAATTAAAATTATAATAATTAGGAGATAGACATCCCTTATTTATAACTTTACTGGAAGCACCAAGTTTGGGTTTGTTGAGAATAATTATGCTCACAAATGGAAAGGTAGTGTTAATCAGTGAATTCCTGAAATATGTAAATCCTTAAAATCGTCATTGCCATAGAAGTAATAGTAATCATTTTCCCATTGAAGACTTACTTGGTTTATTGACACATTATCTACCTAATAGCTAAACTGTGTGGTCTCACACTCTAACTTCAGAGGGCAGTTTATGATTCTGATTGTGGAAATCATGTACTCAGCTGTGGACATACCTCACAGAGATGATGTGCGTAGAAGTACAAACTTGAGGGCTATTGAGTTGTATACAGGGTGACATGTGACAAACTGGAAAGGAGTGGATTCACCTGTAGCTGTCTGCATGAGGGACATTGCCCCAGCTCTGTTCACTCTGCAGCTCTATCCTGTTGTCACGTTGTCACCTCTGGGTGTAATCCTTCAGTATCTCCTGCTGCCATGTCCACCTCTCTGTCATTATTAGGAATGCTAAGATCTAAAGGAGCCTCCAATATGCAAATGTGGCTTTTATGTTGAAACCCTTAAAACTAATCTGTTAACTAAATGAGGTCAAACTCATTTGCCAGGCTGAGAACATCCTCCTGTTTACACCTTCCCTTTCCATCATTCTTTCCTTTGCCCCTGCTCTGCCTTTTACTCTTCTTTGTTTTTGTTATTTAACAAACTTAACATATACATTAGGTTTCATAGTGGCATTTTCAAACACAATTTGTTATTTTTATTCTCTCTGAGTTCTTCTCCAACTGATTTATCCCCTCCTATGGTTGGTTACCTTCCTCGCACGCTTCTGTTTTCATGTCACACATGCCCTTTGCCTACCTTTCATCAATGCCTCTTTTCTTCCTGCGGTGGGCTTTTCCTCTGGTTTTCTAGCCTATATCCACACTTACCTCCACTTATATGCGTACATACATAGAAACATGATCCAAAGGAACACAGGAGACAACAGGAAAACATTGTCTTTCTGAGTCTGAGTCACCTTAGTGTCTTTTCCTGAAATTTTATAATTTCATTTTTTTTACAATTAAGTAAAACTGCATTGTGTATATATTCCATACTCATTATCCATTCATCTCTTGAGGACATCTACACTGGTTCCATTTTCTTGCTGTTGTGAATAGAGCAACATTATCACAGATGGCCCAGTATCTGTCACTTGTAACTATGTGAGTGTGTCCCATTCACACAAAGTCACAAGTTCCTGGAGGGCAGTTATTACCCTCTGTGTTTCTATTGATACGTGTAAGTTTCTTGGTTTTTAACTAAAGAAAGAAGTAATATTTTACTGATCCTAGCTTCTTTTGATGAAGAATCTCTCTGCAATAAATGATGAGTTCCACTGTGTACTTCTAAAAGCTGGTGGTATGGGAGAGCAAAAGAAAACATAAAGTCCCCAGTCTGAAAATATTTTACTTAAAGTTCTAAACATTGGAATAAAATTTCCTGGGCTAATGCTTCCTTTTTATTGCCAGACACGTTTTCAATAACTGCTTGAACAAATTGTGCCACAGACATCGATGGCTACTCCCACTGCTTTCTAAACCAGATTTCAGACATAAGTAAGATTAGGCTCTCTAAAATGAGGGTGAACCTGCTACCTCCAAGTCAATCCTTTCACTGAAAAGAAAACACAAAGCTGTATTGTGGTCTTGATCTCTCTTACCACTTCATCTTCACCAAGAAAAGTTTTATTCAAGTGGATTTAGACAACATGAAATGGATATTTCAAGAATAGAACAAATAATTGTGAAAGCCATACAGAAAATGTCAGAATGAAAGTATAGTTATTTCTGTCTAAAACACACATGTGATTCATCTACTCCCTAGGTAGATATACCCTGCTTATATTTGAAGTTATTTAGAAGCTGCACTTCAGTGATCTCAGACTACTATGGACACCTCACACACTATTCATTTTTTAACGTATGCACAGAAACAAAAGAACATCCATTTGCGATCATATTTTCTTTCTATGGAAGGACATATTCATATAGAAACTAGAAATATAAACTATGTAATCTATTCATTTAATGTTTAATTTCTGTTAGGAATTTTCACATTTCTTTGATATTTTATAAATATGATTTTGTGTTCATACCATAGGTCTGAAGAAAAAATAAAAATATTACATTTAATATTTCATTCTGACCAAGTAGCACAAATCTGTATGGTGATATTCCCATGTGGAAACCATAAATAAGCTTAAAATAACTATATATGTACAATAAGGAATAGAATGGAGTGCGTAAGAAACCGTTGTGGACACACTGCCTGGGTTTCAAATCACTCTGTCAGCAATTGCATGGAATTGGATCCATGATTCCTTATTTCTTTATTCAAAGGAAGAGAATAAGAGCAGCAACTATTCAAAGGACTGTTGTGACTGTTACAGACAGGAACATAGTAACTACTTTAACAAAATACCTAGTTCATACTAAATGTACAGAATGTGTGTATTAGTTCTCAATACACAAAACTTCATTTGCTTAAAAGTTTAACCAATAGAGCCTCTGATTATATGATTAGTTGCAAAATATATGGTTGTCTAATGTAGTGCTTATTTGAAAACATTTAAGTAACATATCCTATAAACAAATAATTGTTTATTTTATTTAGTTCAACTTTGCTGTTTTTATCTAATATATTTTCCAGGAGCGGAACTCATCAAGTAAATTCTTTGAATCTGTCTATTCCTGTGGAAATTCACTATTTCATATGAATCCTAAAAAACCTTGCCATTGTTAATACGTATGAAACGGAAAAAATCAAAAGCAGGCTTACATACCCATTGACTGGATCTACCACAATTCCTCTGGGGTGGGACATTTCTCCCTCCAGCAGGGTTTTCCGGCTCTGAGAAGCCTTTTCCAGCCTGGCCACATTAATGGTTTTTCTTTGACCATCATTTGTCCAGTAAAGGTTATTTCCAATCCAGTCAACTGCAATGCCTTCTACATTATCCAGTTCTATAAAAATGTAAGAATAAGAAAGAAACTAATCATGTAGTTAGGTCAAACTAGTTTCCACCACTACTGCTCTACTTAATGAAGTATCACAAAACAACAGGAAAAAAAAAACAACCCTAAAACAAAACAAAACAAAAAATCCTAGATTTTTATAGTTTGATTTTCCACTTTTTCATAGATTCTTTTCAATTTTATTTTAAATGCCTTGTTATGCAAATGATAGACCCTCTCTCATCACAAGGATTATAATGTTGTGTGGGTTCACAAACTAATCATATGTTATTTTAACTGAATGCCCATAGGCTGTAACAAAGAAAGTGACCCACAGAATAAAGGGAAACACAAATTACATGAGCATAAAAGCATAAGTAGAAATGTATGAAGTATGAACAGAGACATTTAAGAACATGTGCAAAACCTCTGGATATTTTACATTTTTATTGGGAATTTAACACATCTCATATAATGCATTTCATTATTATCTGCCCCCATTTCTTCCTCTTCAATTCTTCCCCTATGCTCCACTATTTTTCAATCTCAACTTCATGTGGCCTCTCCCTCTCTCCTTTGAACCCAATGAGTGTACTTGGTGCTACCTGTACGTGCATTGTAAGGACCCTCTGTAAATTTCTGCAAGGTACAGGAAATAATAATAAACCAGAGATACTATAAGAAACATAAAATTCATCTGAATTAAACCTTCTGTTTTATGAAAAAGAAAGTCAACACTTCCAAGCAAGCAAGCTCATATGCTCGTAGTTCACTATCCAGAAAGCTTCAGAACACTAGAATAACTTTATAGGTTAATTGTGGCTATGCTTAGAAAAGTGTTTAATTTTATCTGGACTTTATTGATGCTTAATCTACCTGAGCACTTTCCTAATCTATCACAGTGGAGAATAGCTGTTTGCTCTTTTCTACTTACCATGTTGTAAGAGTGAATATCAGAATCATATTTTATTTGAAATCAATCTCAGTATAAACAATCAAGATGGATAATCTACTAGTTTTTAAAATTTTACTGTTGCTACCTGCCTTGTAACTTTTGTATTTTCTCACACACAGCAGTCACTATAACTCTCTAGATGGAAATTACATTACTTGCACTGTAAATAAATCATCACCCTGATCTATCTATAGCGAGAAAGCAATAATAGTGCCTGCCCTGAAGTTATAACACTGGGTAAAACAGCTCCTGCTCCTGCACTGAGGTCATAATCGATCTACACATGGAACTCTAACTGTACTGCCTGAGCTAGGACAACTTCTTAGAGCACATCAAGGTGTAAAAAATATGTATATGGGTGGTCTAAATGCTTGTGGGCTGGCTATGGATGTCAAATGTACTGTGGACTCATCCCCACATGAAAATCTTACTAGCCTGCACTATCACATGATCCAATTCCACTAAATGAGTCTTTTTAAAAACATCATTTCTTTAGTTATTCTTTAGGAATTTAACATCATGTACCCCAATTCCATTCATTTCCCAGTCCTCCCATAACCACCCTTTATCCTTGCAGCATCCCCCTACAAAAAAAAAAAAAAAAAAAAAACCAGAAAAAAAAAAACAACCCCCAAATCTCTTCACTCCTCTATCTTTCCTGCCACTTCAACACCTCTTCGTTCCTCTTAGTGGCATTGGGAGCCACAATGTGTCACACAGATCCCCTCTTGTCCAATCAGCTTCACTTGCAAATGATCATTGCAGTGAGTCATTGGTCTTGTTCAAGGCCTCTGGTGTCTGTAACACCATCATCACTGGACCCTCAATAAAACTCCTCTCAGATATCCTACAACTGCCCCATTCATGGGGATCCTGTGTGTGTTGTTCCACAGGACCAGTCGCTTCATGTGCTCCAGCAGGTCATAGTGGGGTAGATGTTAGAGTGAGCCAACCCAAGGTTCTGAAAATATGCCTGAATGGTAGCTGAGTTGGTCAGTCCAGGCCACTGGGGCTGCCTGCAAATGGCAAGGTGGCCCAGCATGGCCCTGTGATTTAATCACACATGGTTCCTATAACCCCTGTGGTAACACGGGCCACAAACATCAACACAGACCCCAGCTACAGCAGGAACATGAACTCAGACATGGCCATGGCAGCAGTTTGGGCCCAGATGACACCATGGCTCTGGGTGTCAGCCCAGGCCACAAAATGACTCTTTTCCTCTTTCTCTTATTTCTGTATTGTTGGTTTGTTATTCTAGAAAACTCAACATCTTCATCAAGTCTCTGATCAGAAAATAATTCTTCTTCTTAACTAGGCAAAAGAACATTCTTCCCATTCATTCTTGTCAGATGACACTGAAAAGAACATATTACACGGGGCAAAGTAGCTTCTAATTCAAGAACTCCCTAGAGAGAGGCAATGCTTACAAATCTCATTTTATGATAATACACTTAGAACTTCTGGATCGCATCAGAGACCTAGTTGCAAACAAGGAGACTGTCATTTCGATGAACAACTTTTTATTACCCAATTTATCCTTCTTACCAAGAAAGAAAGAAGTTGAAATCCTGTCATCTTCTTAAATGCAAAATGACAGAGGTATTTTTGGATACTCATTTTACTTCCACACCTATTTTATCATTTATAAAAATAAAATACTTTGGAGCCTTGCACATCCATAGCAAATTGCTCATTCTATGTCTTATTAGATGAAACAAGCATATCTAACAGGAGTCACCACAGCAATGTGGTTTCATAGATAGGTTTTCATTTATATTTTCTAATATGGTTTGGGGCTTTGTGCTTGACTATATAAATATTAAAACAATTGTACTGCTGCAACTGATAATATTTAACTGAACTTTCAATGGAGGAAAAGGGAAAAATACATTGTGTATGACAGGAAATACAAGCTGCAATAGTATACTGTTCAATAGCTCATATATAACATTAAATTCTAAGTTTGGATTAACAGCCAGAAACTACACTATTCACCACTTTTATAATTACTATGGCAAAGAGAAAACTTATTATCCATATGTCCATGTCTCTGGTGATTACCTACCTACCAAATTAAATTAAACAGAAGTATAATTGTCTTAGAACTCCATAGATACTACTTCAGAGAGAAGGGAGACAAAGAACACATGTAAGTCATGTGCAAATGTGACAGCAGAGGCAAAGTAATTGGCAGATCATCTTGCAAACGTCTTCATAGGCGTCTAAGAAAATGTGCACACAAAACGCTGTGTCCACAGATAGTGTTTTTTAAAAAGAAGCAGTGAGATAGGGACAAAATTAATAACAAGATTAGGAGGTAGTTTGCTATAGATTCTTTATTTTAATGATGAAAGTAGCTAGAAAATGGTATGTATGTTCTAACGTCTACATTAAACAAATAGCAACCTGGGAAGTAAGTGATTTAACAATTTACTCAATAATCAATACAGAAAGTTTAAGAATTGTACTGACTTATCTCCTCTACTTTGTATGCAAATTTGAACACAGAAGTGTAGAAAAAAATTACCAACAGAAGCAAGAGTCAATATTAGGGTTGAAGGGAAATTTAAATTTAAAACTTTAGGTTGGGAACACTTGGGTTGAGAAACAAAAGGGCTTGAATCTGGATCTGAGCCAACCAAACTGATCATATAAACGGTGATACAGGGCCTGGAGCCACTGTCAGGAGACAGGCTGGTTGGCTCAAAAGAAGCCCTGAAAAATACATATAAGGCAACATGGTCTTTCATATAGTCTTTCTCCTGGTGCAGCTAATTGTAACACACTAAACTGTCAGCAAGGGTGGATTATAGTCCACCTGTTATATAAAGGAGACTACACATTACTACCCTTAGACAAGGAGTTAAACACAAAGTAATAAAGAAAAACTAAAGCCACATCTGGAAAATTGTCGTAAGAGTTAAACTATCTACACACAGTAAAGGAAAAAGGCCATGATAAACTACAAGCTGGTCATGGAAGAATGAAAACCAAAAGTGCATCATTTAATTAGTGGCTAGCAGACCCTGCCAAGTTCTATGACCAGCAGCACATGCAAAATCAGCCAAGGCAGGCATCTAGCAGATGGGTCAACAGATGACTCCAGAAGTCAGAGACAAACAGGGAGCTTCACAGCAACACAATTCCCTTAATTTAGCAAGTAACATATGAATAGTACATAATCCTCTCCCTGCTTCATCCAGGGTGACATGCACAGAGTGTGTGAGCCCTCCATCAGTTCCACTGTTTTATATGCACAGAGAAATAGCTAATTTCAGTAGAAATTCCCTCAGCCTTTGCCCATTTCCCTCTCTCAGAGTCCCTTCCAATTACACTTGCTTATATGAGAACTCTGCTTGATTTATTCATGCTTATTTAAAGCTCTGCTTACAGTAAAATGCCCAACCTTTGCTTTCTATGAATACACAACAAGTACCTAACTCACTGACCCACTGGAAATATTATGTGACCATGAGCATTTGTATACCACTCTTGAGATATGGCTGCCTAAGACAAAAAAGTCTCTATTGCACTTATGGGAACCTAAAGTTAGCCTAGTATGACACATTACACTGATAGATGGCTTCTAAGTTAATATCTTAAAGCTGACAAACTCTATAAAAGCCAGCTTAAATTTAAATTTTATTTTGTTTTATGAACATGAGTATTTAGTTTTTATTATATGTATATTATACATATACATATATACATACATACATATATATATATATATGCCTGTGTGTGTGTGTGTGTGTGTGTGTGTGTGTGTGTGTGTATCACATACACAGTGCTGGATACCCTAGAACTGGAGTTATAGTAGGTTATGAACCACCATGAGGGGTGCTGGGAACAGAACTTACGTTAAGAGCAATATAAGTGCTATTAACTGCTACGCATCTATCTCTTTCGCTCTAAAAGCATACTTGATGACAACTTTCATTCCATTTAATCATATAGGAGTAATGAGAGAAAACAGATAATGAAAAAGACTCTGAGAAAGCTGACACAAGCTGGTGAGAGCTCATGGACTCTGGCTTGTCATCTGGAGAGCATGAATGGGACCGAACTAGGTCCTTTGAATGTGAGTGACAGTTATATGGCTAGATCTGTTTGGGAATCCCCTGGCAGTGGGACCAGGACTTTTCCTGGGTGCATGAAATGGCTCTTTGAAACACATTCCCTAGGATGGGATACCTTGCTCAGCCTTGACACAGGAGGGAGGGACTTGGTCCTGTCAACTTTGTTGACTCCCCAAGGGAGACCTTACCCTCTCTGAGGAGTGGATGAGAGATGGGTTGGGAGGCAGAGGGGGTGGGAGAAGGAGAGGGAGAAGGAACTGGAATTGATATGTAAAGTGAAAAAAAAACTTTAAAAAATAAAGGAAGGAAGGAAGGAAGGAAGGAAGGAAGGAAGGAAGGAAGGAAAGAAGAAAGAAAGAGTTGATGAGTTCAATCAATCCTTTTTGGAGGAAAGAAAAAAAGCTTGAGGTCATATGTATTGGTTACTTGTTGATCTGAACCTAGGACAATCCTGTTCTGCAACTATAGTGCCACACAGTCAGGAAGTACAGTTCTTGTCTAGTAGCAAAATTCTTGAATAGAATAATTGATAATCATTTCAATCCCTTTGTTTTAGCCATGTATGCAACCTATGTATATTTTTAACATCTATCTTCCAGTGTTTTCTCAGGACTTATACTTGCTGGGGTTGACAAGGTTGATCTCAGTGGACAAAGTCAATTGTTGCTAAGCCTGAGGCTAGGGGTTCAATCCCCATAAGCCACATATTGGAAGGAGGGAACACCAATAAGTTGTCCTTTGACCTTCCACATGGTTGCTGTGACACATGCATACACATAGATGCACACACACACACACACACACACACACACAATAAATAAATATAAATGTAAAAAGAAGTTTATGTTTATATAATGTGGTCTCAAAAATATTGGTTTAATGAATGAAGAAATGAATGAATATCTTACATTGTTTCATGAGTGATTCTATCTCACCTTCTAGTGACACACAATACTTTGCACAATAATTTATCACTTGTCTCCATCACAAGCTCTAAGATACAAATATCTGACCCATATTATACTGCTTTTAGCTAACTGATAAACTATATTTAAAAACACACTAGTCAACCAGTCATGGTGGTGCACGCCTTTAATCCCAACACTTTGGAGGCAGAGGCAGGCAGACATCTGAGTTCAAGGCCACCCTGGTTTACAGAATGAGTTCCAGGACAGCTAGGGCTACACAAAGAAACCTTATCTGAAAAAGAAAACAAAAACAAAAACTAACAAAAAAAAAAAAAGAAAGAAAAGAAAACACATGGTCTTTGGTATCAGATAGAAAGCATTTTTCTTTCTATCTGACTTAAATTTTAATCTTTATATGAATTTATGAAATAGTATATATGAAACCCCTGGGAATAATGAGGCTTAATATTTGTTGGCAATGTTTGCTTAATTCCCTACTCATTTTATTTTAATTTATGTTTTAGTTTTAATTATACATATGTTTGTGTGTCTTTATGTGGATTTGGACACTAATACAGTTCTCACAGAGGTCAGTGTAGGGATATTGGATCCTTTGAGCTGGAGTTATAGGTAGCTGAAGGCTGCTCAACCTGGATGGGGGGAAGCAAACGTGGGTTTTTTACAAGTGTCATGTAAACTCTTAATTGGGGAGCTGTTTCTCTAGCCCCTACCTATTTACTCTTATATGCAATTTTTACCATTTTATCATTAGGCCAAGTTTTTTGTATTTATTCACTTTCCTATTCTCTAAATCTTTCATTTCCTATAAATAAGCCCAAAAGGATCTGCTATCTACTACTCAATTCTCTTACAGTTTCTCTCAAAGTACTTTGTTCTCTAAGCTCCCTTAATACTATACCTGTACTGTATTGCAAATACCATCTACTGAATTGCAGAATTTCCTGAAGTATGGGCATATCAACTTCCCAATTTTTCCCCACAAAACAGGATGACAAGAAGTATTTAAAAAATACCTATACCCCTAGCATCAGACAGCAGTTATCACCCTGTTAAATATTTGCAATGAAAAGGAAATTTACAAAAGAATGGAATAAATGGAAGGAAATAAATAAATGGAAGGAAAGAATGATTATGGAATGATGGATGCCATTCCTTATAGGGATAGCTTTCTCAGTCCAAAATGTTATTGAACAGCACTCTGCTAAATATCATGACATATAAATATCACCCACATACACAACCTGAGGGAATAATAATTATAAAAGCTTAAGCACATTGCAGAATTGAGGAGCATTGGTTTTATCAGATTGATAGTTTAAATATTTTATCCATTTTTTAGATGTATAATTCAAAGGCTGGGGTGTAGGTTTGCTTTCTGTTGCTGTGACAAATCACCCTGACTAAAAGTAACTTAGAAAGAAAAGGGTTTATTTGGCTTATACTTCCATGTCACCATCATTGGAAAACAGGACAGGAGCTTAAAGCAGGTATTGAAGTGGAGACCGTCATACAGCTCTGTTCACTGGCTTGTTATCAAGGCTTGCTCAGCTTGCTTTCTTATGCAACTCAGGACCACATGACCAGGGGTGGGCAATATGTACAATGGACTTGGCCTCCCATATCAATCATTAATTAAGAAAATGCCCCAAAGACATGAGGGTCTCTTTCCCCAGGTTCCTCTAGATAGTGTTAAGTTGACAGAAACTAAAGAGGAAAGCTGGGGAGATCTCTCAGAAGTAAAATACTTGCTCTGGAAACATGAGAACATGAGTTCTATCCCTGATGCCTTGCGTAGAAGACCAGGTATTGAAGTACATGCTTATATTAACAGTACTGGTGAGGCAAAGACAGGTTAACTCCTAGGGTCTACTGAGCAATCAATGAATCATGATGTGTGAACTTCAAGTCTAGTGAGAGATTTTAACTCAAAAAGCAAGGTGCAGAGATGAGGAATAACACCAGAACTTGACCAGTAACTTCCACACAAATGCATACACCCATGAACATGAATGCTCCCATAGAAAGTCTTATGAAATTGTAATTTGATACTTTATACTCAAAATGTTTTAGAGTAAGTGGCCTACAGGCCACAATATTATGCTACCTCATTGCATCTGAACTTTATAATCCCCAAGTTAGTTTCAAATGAAAATACTATATAGACAAAAATAATTATGAATGTGTCAGCTTTTGTAATCAACAATGTGGCTGGAGAGATCACTCATTGGTGATCCTCCTCAACCCATGTTGAGGGAGAAGGAAGCTCAAAAATTGCAACTGTATTTCCAAGAGATCCAATGTCCTTCTTCTCTTCTCTGTAGGCACCCCCACATACATGTAAAAAATATACTCACACACATAAATGAAATAAATTAAAAAGGAAAAGAAAAAGTATCTTGAAGCTGTTTGTTAACTGGGTAAGACATTCTGGAAAATGGAGAGATGATTTTGAAGATTAATTGCACTGTCGCACCATTAGTCACAAAAGAAATACCTATATTTAGAATAGCATTGTCCCACAGACATAGACTGAAGATATGCCATTGTGAAAAGATTCTGGGTATATAGTTTGGCAATCAAAACATGAAATAAACTAAAATGTTTTTTTCTTTATGAGTAAGAAAAACTTGTGTTACTCATTTTAAAACCACAATGTTTGAAGCAATCCACTGGTGTTAATATGAAAAGAATTCACCAGCACATTACAATTTCCATGTATTTAGACATACTCATAACTATATTTCATTACTTTGTGAAAGGTGCTATTTCAATTCTCATTTGAATAGATCTGAATGGATATGATCATCTATAAGTTTAAAATAATAGGTATGAGTAAAATATGTTTTACATTTCTACAACTACTGTGTTTTCTCCAAAATTCTTAACACTCCTTCAAAAATATTTAAGGTATTTACATAGGTAGAATAAGTATAAAATCATTTCAGTTGCCTGTGTTTACTCCAGCTTGTCTCTGGGACATGGACATGCTCATGTGCTCACATGGAGCCAGAGTTGTCCTCTGACTGACATTTCATTCTGATCAAAAGTACAACATCCTTCTGAGCAAACATTTATATTGTTTCTAATTTCCTTATTTATACAAATGTGCTGACTTTTAAAACACATATATTTATGTAAAACAGATGATTAAGGTTGGGATTATTTGGTTGAACATTATGTACACCATATATCATTCTCAGTGGTGCGGGGTATAAGAAAATATTGGGTTTTCTTATATCTCCTTAAAGTAATCATCATTCTTTTATCATACAGATGTGGAGAAGGTTATATTCTTGTATTCACTCAGCTTTCTATAATAAGCCATTGAAGTTCTCCCTGTTCCTATGTGGAAACACCCTCGGCAAATCCTGGTGAAGTTTTTTCTAACACTATCTAATACCATGCCATATTTTTTTTCTGTTACATACACTCTGAATATTTTTTGTCTAGGTAATCCTATACATTTGTACTTTTTCATGATCTATTTTATCATGAAAATGCGTAATTTTGGAATTTATATTGTTTCTGGATTTTATCCTGCCTTAAAAATGTTCCATAACTTAATATTATAAGATAACATATCCCTTAAATTTTACTTTTTTGTGTTCTTCAGATTTGAGGTGAGGAATAATTTATGAAGTAAAACTTGGAAATTTTTATTACCCCAAATGGAAGCATCCCAGTTCCATCTCTGAATGCTTCTCAGGGGTGTAATTAATGTCTGGCATGTGTGCTGAATGAATTCAGGTAATTATTAAACTGCTTTAAAGAGTACCATAAGCCTTCCCATACCATCTCCTCTTGTTTCTATTATTATTAATACATTTTCAGGACAAGAGGTGTCTCTCTGAACTTTTTTCAAGTTTATTACACCATTGCAATTCCAGGCTGTAATTTCTGTTATTCTGTCAGCCTTTGTTATCAGCATTCTAGAATGGCATTGCTCTTTACTCCTGAATGCTCAGGGCTCACTTTCGGATTTCTCAGTGCCGATCTGAGTAATTTCATGGATAGATACTTCAAAAAGTTGATTTGCTTACTCACCCTTACATCCAGTCATCAACTCATTTGATGGCTGACAAGTCCATTCAACAAGGATATAGATTCCTAAAACACAATGCTGTTTTCACATGGACATCATGCTCAATCTCTTGCTGCTATGTACATTTTAGTAGTAAAAGGATAGGCATTGTAATAGTAAATAAACACCTTATTTTGGAATAGTGCAGGAAATACTATCCTGTACCATCTCTTTAATAAAAAAAAGTATTTTATTTTCTAATAATATAATATCTAAAAGAAAATTTTCTTGTTATAGAGTGAAAACTCTCACTTCTAATTTTACTTTTTCTGATAAAGTTATACAAAATAAGCTATTTGAAAGCAGATTACACCTATTTGCATCAACCAAAATTCCTTTACTGTATAAACTGTGAGCGTTAGAGAGCATCACCAGGGGTTCTCGTACATTAAGAAGAACGAAGCTGGTTTCTAATTTACTGTAATGGAAAGGTGAAGGAGATGAAAACAGTTTAAAAATATCTCAACTTTTTTTTTCAAATAACCATTTGCATTAGAGGGTTTGAAGTGCAAGCATTCAGAGCTCATCCACAGGCAAGATGCTGAAAGCTAGAGAGACTAGGGAAACACATGAAAGAGAAGGAAGACCAGTGCTTTGCAAGAGCACAGCTTTCCTTGATTTTGAATAAAGCAGACATCAGCAGTACAATGGAAAGGGCCATGGGCCTCTGACAGGAACAGCAAGACCCGTGAAGTGTTCTATGGCAGGGCACGGTGGTAAAGGTCTTGAAAGCAAAAATTTCTAAAAGCTAAAATAGGAACAAATTCTTGAAAGTAAATGTGGTTTGATGTGCGAGTTTAGAGTCCCTGAGAACCCCTGACACAAAGAATTCCTTCAACTGAGTTCACAGACAAAGACTAAAAGCAGAACAGGAAACCTTCAAGAGACCCCTGAGTGTCTCACAGACAAGAAACTCAATCCATCCCTCGGACTCACTCAACTCATATACAAAAGAAAACAGCTAAACCACCAGGGAAGGGTGAGAAGACCTTTCTACCCACCAGGACAGGACAAAGAACAACCTTTTGTGAGGGGTACAGAAATAAAGTTATCTGCAGTTGGCAAAGGAACAGGAAACCTCCCTGCAAGCAAGGGGATAAAAAGGCTGAAAGGTGAGCTGCCATCAAGGAGGGTGGAAGTCAAGCCCTTTGTTTCTGAGGAGGAGATGGATACTCCACTGCACCTACCAAAGCTCCTTAGTTGTAGCAAGGCAACACTAGCCGAATGCTTGGAAAAAAACAAGAAATACCATCACTAAACGATGGATGTTCAGAGATGAGAAGCCACAAGCATGGAGTTTCATGTGCTTTGGCCAAGGGAAATGAAATTAGAGAGATCCAGCTGTAATCTCCCTTAGCACAGATGTAATGGACAGCTATGGTTCAAAAGGATCAAGTTCATCTTATTTTTACATTTTTTCTTTACTTTTTAAACATAGAAATTCTTGCTCCATTGCCCAAGTTAGTCCTGAAATTCTGGTCTCAGTCAGTTCTCCTGCCTCAGCTGGGACTACAAGCTTATCCCATGACATTTGGCCAAATAAATAAATAAATAAATAAATAAATAAATAAATAAATAAATAAATAAATAAAATGATATAATTAATTTTAAAGCTACCCCAGACTATTAAAGGGGTGTGCTTACAATGTGAGTAGTTCATAAAAGCTATAGTCCATCAGTACAGAGAAGGGAGGAGGTACAAGAAGCAGAGACCAAGTTAGCAGACCTCAGTGTTGGCAATGGGGGATACAAATGAGAGTCAGAGTACTGGGAGAGGAATGAAGCCTGTTAGCAATGCCTCCTCTCCAGAAAGCCCCACAAATGGGGCACAGAGCTGCCTAGCTAATACACTAGGCTTGAATTTTCATACATGTGTATATCATGAGCACACATTCTAGTCACCACATTGAGGTTGCACTTCGGCTTAAAATGACTGGTAAACCTCTTTTGTTTTGTTGTTTGTTTGTTTGGTTTTACTATGGTAGTGAGTTTAAAAAAAAAGAGTGGAACTTAACTAAATTTTGCACTGGGCAGGAAAGCTCATTGATTTAGTGGTTATGTTTGGAAATGAAAATATTTTTTTTATTTGGGTCATAAGTCAAGGTGTTTAGCACACATACAGTCATGACCGATAGCATTCCCCAGAATTCTTTTCTAATGGCTATCTTCATGCTAACTGCTCTGCTTTAATATGGATATTAGCCACTCCCATAGTGTGAGCTAGTATGAGTGATTTATGAGACTATTATTTTAATTGAACTAACATAAACAAGAGTATAGTTATTAACTTCATAACAGTAACCCCATGTTCATGATAGTTTCAAGTAAAATATCAAACAGGAAACATATGATGCCAGAAACAATTAAGCAATCTGTTTGCATACATTTCTCTTGTTTTAGTTTATACTGAAAATTGCTACTTTATAAAATTATCAAAATTATATTACTCAAATTTTTTATGAATGTCTGAGTCTGGTACTAAAAGACTCTATGTTCTAGCGACTCAAAACGCTAAGGCAGAGGATGACATGTTAAAGATCTGCCTGTGCTACAGAGCAAGTTCAGGATAGCCCAGTTAACTGAACAAAACTCTGTCTCAAAAGACTTTAATGGGGCTGGTAATATACGCACGCACGCACGCATGCACCGGTTAAAAATTAACAAACTCATCCTAACATAAACTTCCATTTGCCTAAGCTCCATGTCTGTCTCCTCTCTATACAGAGGCAGTCCTTTGTCCCTAGGGATAAATACCCCTGCCCCCTCTCTCTTGTTCCCTTCCCCTTCTTCCTTGTCCTCAGTCTCCTGTCTCTGTCTTTGATCCTCTGCCCTTTGTTCCTCTGGGACAGATAAATCTCCCTTGTGCTGAGAACTTGGTCTTGAGGTGTCTTGTGCCAACTTCAAGGTCCTTCATGCTCAAAAAACATACACACACATATGCTCATATGCAGGCATGTTGTTGATGGCTGAGTATTTTAATATTCTTTGCTCATACAAGAAATTCAATAATTATGACAATAAACATCTTTCTTCTTTCTATTTTTAATACAAATTCTAATTATATAGCCTTTACAGGAATTAAACTTGTTATCCTCCTGTCTCAACCTCCCAAGTGTTGGGACTGCAGTTGTGTAGCACAGTCTGGTTTTCTTTACAGATTTCTTTATAGAAACTTCTAGAAGTCTTTGGACATGGAGCCTTGTGTAAGGGGTTGACAAGAAAGACAGCTTCTGCCAGAGTCAGTGAAAGCACAAAGTTTAATTAGAACCTTCTTGAGAATATGAAATCATGGTGACGTATTTCCTTAATCAGTAAGCTATTTTTAAAATGTGAAACTGCCACATATTTCATTTTGATAATTCATTTGCCTCTCTTGGAGAGTGAACTTTTTGTCATTGATAATTTTATTTGAAATATAGCTAAGTTGAGTGAATCATCTTCCCATGAGCCAGCTTCTTGTTCCATTTCACAGAGCCATGTGAAAGCTTCAGGCTCTTCTTGAGTCTCTGTTTTCTGGCTCCTTGTGCACCCTACCTCTGGATGGATCTTCCTAAAAATATGACTTTCCTCACATTTTTTTCTTATATCAGAAATATTTCTCATTTTATCATTTTTGTGTGCAAACTCCCTTACTTCCCATTCAAGGTTTTCATCATGTTAACTACTACTTTGCATAAATCTTCTGTAACTATTATCTGCAAATTGAACTCCCAAAATAGTGATTCATTGAGAGTATCCATCCTATTTCTGGATAGTATTTTTTCATACTTTCCTGGATGCATGAATGTTTCATCTCTGCCTTTAACATCTTCCCTTTAAGATGTTCCCCACAAATGACATGGTGCATAAAGAGTCTCTGTACATATCCATGTAAAGGTGTCTACCCCTTCATGTAAATGCCCATTGTCTATGCAATCCCCTGGAAAAACATGTTTCTTTTGGTTGGTTTGTATTTCATTAATCAAGTACTGCAATTCTTTAAATTTTCCATGTGCTTATGTTGTCCATCAAGGAAGCCATTTCCTAAAATTCGTTTTTAACTGTTAACTCATACAATCAACTAGCAAACTGTACTTCATATGTATTCAGTTAACATTTCATGATTCAGAGACTTCTAAACTATTAAAGAAACAAGTAGGCTTTAAATATGTGGAAAATGAAACCCAGAATTATGATAGGAAGTTAATCATCTCTTGGTTTAGTAGTATATCTTTCTATTTTTACTAATGCTATTTTATCATTTCATTGGCTGTTCCTAAGACTATTCATACTGGTTCAAGTGGAGTACATGAGGTTTATAAAATATTACATTTATTACAATATTTGTATTTATAAATTAAAGTATGTCTTTAACTTCCTGTAAAGACATTTGCAGCCGGGCGGTGGTGGTGTATGCCTTTAATTCCAGTACTTGGGAGGCAGAGTTAGGCCGACCTCTGTGAGTTCAAGTCCAGCCTGGTCTACAAAGCAAGTTCCAGGAAAGGCACAAAGCTACACAGGGAAATTCTGTCTTGAAAAACCAAAAAAAAAAAAAAAAAAAAAAAAAAATGACATTTGCTACTTCAAGAGCAAGACTACCCAATTCTATTTTAATTGATAGAAAAAGAAACAGTGTGCAAGAATTTGATGGCAATAGGGGTACTGTAATTTTTTATTGAGATAAGCAGTTTTCTAATGAGGACCAAATACTACAGAATTATTTGACATCCTGTTAAACCTTACATTGCACAATGAAGTCTAAAAAGGCATCATTGTAATTCTACATTTTGCCATAAAGTTTATAATACCACCATTTACTTACTGTAGTGCTTAAAATGTAGTGGACAATTCAAATTCAGTTTTTGAATGACGTAGTATTAACATACAGGAATGGGAAAACTGTGGAAATTAATGTCACTAAGATGATAAAATTATAAAATATTTTTAAAGGAATAAGAAGAATATGGAATCTGCTTAACACTATGAAGCACACTAGATGTAGCCTTTTAAAGGCCTTTATCTTTGAGCACTTTGATGTTAATGTCACAATGTCACTTACCATCCTTCAGGATAGTTTCTCGCTCTGTGCCATCTATCTTCTGCCGGCCAATTAGGAAACTGGTGGTGTCAGCAAAGTAGATATAATTAGCTTCTGCATGAAAATCTAAAGCTCGAGGGTTTACCAGATTTTCTATGGGGATCATGCATTCATCAGCTATCTTGGTATTCAGGTCCATTCCTCTAACAATTCCTGGGCGTCCTTTCCCATAAAAGAGGAACAATTCATTCTTTGGCCCTGCAGAAGAAAGATTACAAACATAAACAACCCATGCTGCCTAATCTTCTTTACACTGCAGAATGCCACTGTTTAATTAACTGGCACAATTAGACTTTTTTTTAAAATTCAATACTAGAAATTAAACTCCAAAATATGCCAAACGGATCTTGATGCAAGAAGGCCAGCTAATTGCATTACTTTAATTAAACCAGAAATTACTTCACTGAATGGGTTATATTTAGTTAATTATTCTTCTGTCTGTATAGCAAAAACATGACAGATCATTGAATAACTTGTAACTTGTGAAATGGAAATTTATTAAAATATCCGGTACATTTAATTGTATAATTCATTACAATCAAGCTTACGCTTTCTGAAGATACTATCTATTGCACTCATTACATTTGACAGTGCTGAAACTTCAGGCCAATTAAAACACTGCAGAACAGAGCTGCCATATACAGACTATGAGTTCTAACAAAAGATTCACAGGCTATCAGGGAGATGAACATGACTGTTATTGTGTTCTACTGTCCAAATAGGTGACTAATACGTATAAGAAATGAATCAGTGCTAGCTGATTGCATCAGTTTACTTCACAGCTTAATTGTAATGTCAGAGGCGATGTTGTCTGCCAGGAAATCTGATGTATAACACAGGGCTCAATAGAAGCAAACAAATAGCACAAATCTCCAAACAAACACAAACAGTCTCCATAGCTACTAAAATGCAAAATCAGGGTGGCCTTTCTTTTCTTCTTCTTTCTTTTTGTGCTTTCTTTGTTTTTGTTTTTTCTTTAAAAGAAGCATGGGTAATTTAAACAAAACCGCATCACTCACAATGAAGCATTTTAGCGCGCGGGATTTTCTTGCCATCTCTCAAAGGCTGCAGGCCCGGAGCTCCCTGCTTGACTAGCAATGCAGTCAACTCCCCCACATGTTTACTGCTATTATAAAAGGAGGAAGGGGCCTTGCAAATCTCTCTAAATTTTTGAACTCTCTGGGCTGAAGAAGTGTCATCAACATCTAAATCAAGTAGGCGATGCTTCAGTACAGAGGAAGTAGATAAATACCACCTGACAGATGCATTCGACACCTACTCCAGAAACTTCAGATTCTGGTGCTGGTAAATTTTCTTGTTGGGGTTTGGGGTGTTGGTTCCCACTTTCCAGGTCAGCTTCAGGTCAGTCAGATGATTCTTTACTTCTTGACTTAATCCCCCTGACATAGTGTGTATGTCACAGTGTGCACACACACACACACACACACACACACACACACACACACATACACACATACACACACACACACTCATATATCCAAAAGAAATCAAGGTACTCAATAGAGTCTAGAATTCCAGGAAGCAAAGCTGCTTATTCTACCTCAGACACTCAGCATTTGCAAAAAGACAAAATGGACCCTGAAATTCAAAAGTGAATTGTCTAAGGAAAGCAGCTAAGTCCACATTCTGCTCCAAAACAACAAAGAAATTCCCTTACCACTTCCCTATTCTGGGCTATAAAAACTCCAGTTTGACACATGAATCTGCTTTCTCTTGAAATCTGTCAGTGAGTAGTCTTGAATAGGTGCGGTGCTAACCATGTGACTGGAATGAGCACTGTCAACTCTCTGGCATTAAATAAAGCCTGCTCAAGCTGTTTGAGGTCTAATACATCCTCCTCTTCTGTTTGATTTTTTTTTCTACAAATGTAATTCTTACATGTCCTTGCAGTGTCCATCATAAAATTTTATAAAGCTTTTTTTGCAAATATACTATATATTTCCCATTATCAGAGGGTTTAACTTTGTCTAGTTGAACTGCATTTTGAATTTTGTAAATTAATTTTATTCTCATTATAATAAATAGCCACCCATGGATTTAATCATATAGTACATTCTGCTGTGCAGTGTTCTTCTTCAAATTTAACTTATGCATATATTTTTAACACATATTTAATTTTTGTTGGCACATATTCATTGTACAAAATGATGAATTCATAGCGACATTTTACTTTAATATACAATGTAGTTGGCCATAGTTACCCTCTGTTTCTAGCTCCTAAGTTCACTAGAAGCTTGGATGTATATTTAATTATTTAAAAGGAACATTCCATGTTACAAATAATTTTTGCCATTTAATCTCAGCATCAAATTATTTTCTGTGTTGGTTCACTATCTTAAGCCTTATATTGATTGTTCCCATTACATAGTAAAAAGATTACTGAGCCATTTACATATTGACTTTATGATTTTATCTTAACATTGAGATGAGATTTTCTTTCCCTCTATTACTTCACACCTTTCCTTAGACGTAATTATAAGATAAAGTATGTTAATGACTTATCTTTGCTTTTATAATCTCTTGATGTCTATCTGATTTCAGAAGTATTTTATGTAGAAATAATATTTTATGTGATATATGAGTAGTATTGTTTCATTTTGGAGCTTTACTTTTTGAGGTTGTAAAATGTTTTGGGGCAAAAATTATGTGAATATATTTGTTTACTTTTCAAAAATAGTCACCATTAAATTTAATGATATTTGGTCAGGTAATTTGAAATATATTCAAAAACATTCTTTTTAATGACAATATAATACTTTATTGTAGTAAAGAAAGAATAAGGTATCTATCATAGCATATTTTAATTTATATTTTTAATGAATTTGCAATTTTTAATGGGTAAATTTGGACTTTGATTGTTAGCATATGTCTGTTTGTGACCTTTAAAATTGTAAGAATGGTATTCATATTTTCTTCAATCTTATTTTGGGCATTTCTTGATATCTACTTTACAATTTCTTCTTTGTGTGTTTGTGTATATGTGTGTGTATGTGTTTTCTATATACAATCAGAATTGAAATTTAATTACAGACATTGACAAAGCTTGGGTTCTGGTTTTAAGTTCCTAATTCCACTCTACTGTTAAAGTGAGGGAATAGGCTTCTTTATAGTTTCTGTGGATAAACATCTAATAGAAAACTTAAATGTTTTCACTACAGTGTTCTCCAGGGCATTTACCCTTGGGAATAACAAAGCAAAGAGAGAGGGCACCTCCACATGAATTGGGAGGATGGCCCATGGGATGTCATTCTGAAACTAGCAGCCTCATTTCTAGCTTCCTAACCCCTTGACCTCAGTGAATACTTTCTGTTTTTTTACATTAACCTTTCCCGCTGTAGATTGCTGTTGCCCTGGCCTTTGAGAGTGCCAGGTGTCTGGCTTTCTGCTAGAGGGAGCTTATAAAGTTCAAAGATCAAAAATCAATTTGTGTTGAATCTATTTTTATTTAGTATGGCTAGAATTTTGGTTCGTGGTGATTTATGCACCAAAAGGGAACAGTCCATTAATGTTCTCTCAAATGCAACTCTGAGCGCAGGTTTTCCCACAAGGATATTTATGTATAGTGTATGTATACATGCATGTGATTATACCTTCTCATGAGATACTATCACTCCTCAAGGGCAACGATCCATTTAGTTATGCTAAACAACTGTGCAGACATATTAAACTTCTCTGATCTGTAGACCTCAAATCTAGGACCTCGATTATCCAGACAGGCTCAGGAAGCTGAGATCGGATTTTTTTTATATTCCCAGCATTTAACTCAAAACCAGAAACACAAATTAAACATTTTATTTATCTATTTTATTTGTTTATTTCTTTTCTGGTTCAAAAATAATCATTAAATTATTGTGCCAAATCTCAAAAATTAAGTAAAAACATTTCTAACAGCTTATAATTTTGGGAGACTTTTTGACAAATTGTTGAAATGATTGATACCTTATTGACACTACTGATGAAACATGAAATCATGAAGTGAACTTTAGTCCCACTGCTGCTGTGGAAAGGCGTGCATTGGTACTGCATTGTTGTATCACATGATAGTACAATGGTATGTGTACATCTGTCTGTCACACAAGGCACCTACTTGGGGATCATTTTGGTTTAGATAAGAGGAATATATAGTCAATCATGTGCATAGCTCCTTGATATCATGAACCTCTATCTGAAAATTGAAAACTAAAAGAGCATTTTCCACAAAATCTTTCCTGATGGCTCCCTAAGGTGAGCAAGTTTGGTAGATCTTTAACCCGATGTGATTCCCATTCTCATCCCGACTTTGAGAAGGGAAAATGTCTAGTACATACTTGCAGGTTAATTTCACTTTAATTCTCTTGTTCTTATCGATGTTTTTGCTGCTACTTAAAAAAAATAATCAACAGCAACAACAACCACAAAAAAAAAAAAAAAATCCTGAAATGGTCCCTGCTGGCAAAATGTTTAACAACATACTTTTGCATGACCTGCCATCAGTTCCCAAGTTGAAGCCAGTCCTGCAGCGACAGGTCCGTGTCTTATAACTGCTGCTTAGGAGACAGATGTGCGAACAGGCCCCTGGCAGTCCATATGCATCCACTTCACAGGCGTGGCTTCTGACTACAACAGAGAGAAAACAAGACAAGGCAATTATGTGAATCCTTACAGTATAACAATATAGAATTTTAGCAGAATGTTATATAACCCACTCTTGAGTACTATAATAATATGGGGGGGTGTTAAACCCAATAGAAGAGGGAGAGGATTGATAAAATCTGCTTGGAATAAGTTTTTCAAAAAATTGAAGAAATATTAATTAAATGTGTTCATATATATGCAAGTAAAATTAATATGTTTTGTTGTTTTGGGAACAAGATTTGTGTACTTATTTAAATGACATTTAAAAAGAAAGACAGGAAACCATAAAAGATGGCAGAAAAATAATACCAGTGTAGGGACTTGAGCAAAGGTTTTTTTCCTCGCTACCATCTGGGCAGCCACACTGGGAAAGACAGAGTTTGGGTAATATCTGAACTGATGAGAAATGCTAAGTCACAACAAATGTTTCTAATATTTGAGTCCATTGTTATTGTGAGTACCTTGCCAGTGAATAAAGTCTGTGTATGCCTGTAGTTGTAGAAAATTGAAGATTGAAATTATGGCCTGGAAATGTGTTTTGTGAATGTTTAGAATTAGAGAAGATCAAAATGGAAAACTACGTGAATAAGACTATGTGAATAAGAAAGATTGTGGTCAAAAAGAATGAATACTGTTACTGTGTCTGTAAAAGTCTGCCTATTCTTAGAATTATACTTTTAATGAACTCTTAGTTAAAAGTGAGGTGAATAGCATGACTAATTTATTTTATAGTCAAGGTAATTGACTTGAAAAAGAATACTTTCTTCTTTCTGTATCCATCATTTTTCTAAGAGGGAAAAATGAGTGGAATGTTCTTTTAGTGAATCCTTTCACTGCTGAGCAACATCTTAAGGCTTCTGGAGTAGCTTGGGTAATAAACCATCCTGTTGCCATCATCATTTCCACTTTTCCTCTTCATCACCACCTTTTCTTTCTTCATTAGCTATCAGCATGCAAACGTTCCAGCATTTATGCATCTTGTAAAAGAAACAGCTTCTCATTGCACTGATTCACATAAGGCATGTGATTATCAATGGTCATTGCTCATTTTCTCCATCTCCATTCCTCTGTCTCCTTCAAACTGACTTCAATCACATATCACTGTCAAAATGTCACTCTCAGATGTCAATAACCTTCACATAGTCACGTACCAAGGTCACTTGGATTTTCTGAACTGCTTCTTGGTGTCATCATTTAGCTTCTCTATTCTTGACTTATGGTGATATGTTCGAATGTCATGATTTGAAACTCTTCACATAAACTAACTTCCCTGGTGTTTACAGCTATTGCAATGGTGTTAAATACTGCCGCTATGTCCATCACTCCAGCACCTATATCCATCCCGATCTTCCCTACTAAATGTGAATATATAGTCTTGTATATGAATGTATTTCTTAATATCTACATTTAAGTTTATAATGGACATCTGAAATAACCCATAAGACTCAACTCAGTCTTCTAAATTGTTTTGTATTCCATTTTTAAAAATTTATTTGGTTTCAATTATTTTAACAAAACAATTGCCATCCTTCTTGACTCCTTATCTCTTATATCCATTCAGGATATGTTCATAAAGATCCAGAATTTATCCAGCACTAGGGAGGCAGTGCTGAGTCTGAGGCCACCCTGGTCTACAACATATCTTCCAGGACAGCCAGAGTGGTTACACAGAGAAACCCTGTCTCGAAAAAAAAATTTTAAAACCAAAAAAAAAAAAATCCCAATTTACTCTTACTTCTCTTCACTTGACTACTAATGTCTTGGAACAATCCACCATCTCTTCTAATCATCTGTCTCCCACTCCCGACAGCCTATTGTCAGTTCCATACATCTATGGATTGTTCATAAAGGCTATACAGGTCATGACACTCTGTTGAATGATTTCCTATGATTCCTATTTCGTGAAAAGATAAAGAGTTTTTTATGATAATCTACAAGCTTCTACTGGCTACATACTTTATGATTTCTCTAGTTTTATTTGCCCCCTCCTGTCCTTAGTCATTTTACTTAAGACAGATAAGTATCCTGGATGCTCCAGAGCAGTCTAGGCATGTTCTCTCCTCATGGTTTGGAGCTTACAGACCTCTCTCTGCAAACTTTTCCCTCCAGAAATCACTGTGCTTCTCATACTCAATTTCTTGAAGTTTGTATTCAGTGCCATCTTTCTAGTGATAAATCTTTTGTCTGTTCTACAAAAAATTGCAAGCTCTGCATCCCTGATGCTCTAGATCTTCCTTATCTGCTTTTCTCTTATATAGCAGTTGTTTATAATAAAATTAATAATTAACCTTACTCATTTTGTATTGTATTGTCTCCAATAAGATGTAAGTTCCATAAAGGCAAAAATACTTTGGTTTTAGTTTACTAATATATTCCCAGTATATAGAATAAATTTTGGTGCATAGTAATTGTACATGAATAATTAGCAAATACAGAACACCTAACATCAAATTCTAATAAACTTCTCTGCAAAGTTCAAAACTGAATTTATTACAAACCTGTTTGTGACACTGCCCTGCCTCAGATGGTTATACATTGATATTTAATAATTCTACATTAGTTTTATTTGAAATATAAATATAGAAAGACGACAGAAATCTAGGGTGGTGATATTCTGCTCTAAAATAAGGTTATATTACTAGGCCTAAATTGGGCTGCTGAATAGCATTATTAACCTACTATGAAAATAATTATGTTGTGTTTTTGAAAAACACTTTAAACTACTGCAGATAGCTTTAATTTTTTAATGGACTTTTTAAATAAAGCAATTGGGATATTAAATCAGGAGAACCTGAACTACGACTAGTGGGCACCAGGCAAGAGCCACAGAAAATAACCTGGTTTTAAATTTGCCTCCAAAAAATGATAAAAAAAAAATCAGAAATAAAACTTAGCATCTGAGCTCCATGTCTACATACATCACAATGGAAAGCTGCTTGCTGAGACTAAATCTAGCCATCATTTCAATCCCATGGTTGTAGAAACAATTTGATAGGAGCTGAGCAGTTTGTCATTTAGACTTGAGAAGTGAGCTCTATTCTATTCTATCAAGCAGAAATGCACATTTTTCCTGTCAAAACAGAGAATTTATGATACCCTCTTTAACACCACACAGAAGCACAAGGACTATGTTCCCATTGAAGCTGCTGTTAGGGAGGCCATTGAGGAGCCCCTGTGGCTTACCTGTTGGCTGAGTTCTTTTCTGATAGGTTCGGATTCCTCGAGCATTTTCCATTTTAATTATTGAGTGAATATCAGTTCCATTAAATCTATTTATTCGTATGATATTGAAGTTATCAGAACTGATTGCATATAAATAATCTTCAAATACAGTTATGCCATAGAGATGTTTAACCTGAAAAGAGCATCAAATAAAGCTATGACTTTTAATTGTGCTGCTTTTAATGTGAAAGAAAAACTACTATTACAAGTGTGAAGAATGTCCAGAGTCAGATATTATCATTTATTTTCTTTCAAAGAACATTCCAATAATTTCTTTTTTTTTTTTTTTTTTTTTTTTTTTGGTTTTTCGAGACAGGGTTTCTCTGTGTAGCTTTGCGCCTTTCCTGGAGCTCACTTGGTAGCCCAGGCTGGCCTCGAACTCACAGAGATCCGCCTGCCTCTGCCTCCCGAGTGCTGGGATTAAAGGCGTGCGCCACCACGCCCGGCTAAAGCTCAAGTTAGTCAAGTAGGGGTGTGGGGGGAGACAATGTTAAACAGCTTAACAATAACCCACAACCTTCGGACCAACTGATTCCAATAATTTCTACTCTTTTTAGTGAAGGATAAGATACAGTAGTGGATAAAATCATTTTATATGCACGGGAAATAATTATATTCATGTTTCATCAGGAATATATGCTTTATAGTTTCTGTCCAAGACTAGCAAGAACCATACCTTGAAATGCATTCACTGATATGTTGTGTTAGAATTAATGTAATTTGAGACATTTTATAGGCTACTTGCTCATATAGTCATAGATATATAGGCAGTGCAGAATCATAACTGTGCCCAAATGATTTAAGAAGAAAACAACTTTGAATATTTGTTTCATATGTTGAAAGTCACATTTTGTCATAAGTTATATTAGACTAATATTTAATGCAGGGTGGAAAATAGTATAGAAAGAAATCACATATATGAAATTATGATGAACAAAATTTCAGCATTTTACTCAAAATGTCATGATTTTTAAAACCTTTTAATACTGGCAACTAGAATGCAATTATGATGCTTATTGCTATGTGTACAATTAGATTAGTAACTTGATGCTGTTTTGTTAAAGGTTTGTGTATTGAAGTGAGAATTGAGAGTTTGAAGTTCATAGAAGCTTCCAGTAGGATAGAAAGGAGACTGATCACTTGTTTTCTGAACTGCTGAGAATGGAGGCTAATGGTTTTCTTGAATTATATGTAATTTGAAATGGTTCTGGTCTGGATATTTGGAGTTATTACTGAATGTTGTAAGGATTTTTATGAGGACCATTGCTCACTATTTTTAGAGACACTATCCTGGGCTCTGTTAAAACACTAAGATCTTCAGCTGAGAATGTAAGAATGTATGATTTTTTTGTGAAACTACTAAAAATTTGTAAAATTCATTAACAAGAATACCTTGCCAATTATATGGTTACAGCCTAGATGGACCATTATGATTCCCTGGCCCTTTTTTGAAGCACAAGGAAAGAAAAATTGGCTTTAGTGTTGTTTCAGGATAGTCTATTTCTTCTTGTCTAGTGTAAAAATGACTGGCAAGAATTAATGTGAAGGATTATTCCATGTTAGAGACCCCCCAAATAACTTTCCATTGTTACATCATAGGAAGTGCGTGTACACATTTATGCTGTGAGGGAGGGGATGTATGCATTTACTGGTATCATTTTTCTTTCACACAGCTGATATCATGGTGACCAAATACACCAATGACTGAGTATTGATTTGGGCAATGTTTTTTTTTTTTTTTTTCACATTAGAGGGTATAAACAAGCTGCACTCCTTGCTTTGGTCAGGATATGAGATCCTCTGCATGTTGTGTCTATTATTATGATATTCTGATATTTTATACAGGCTGTCAGTTCACATCCTATAAAGAAAACCATTATGATATAAGAGACAATTGGCTAGGGTAGAAAATTTGTTCACATGGCAAAAACTAAGTTTTATTCAACAGCTCCTCAGTTTTATTCATCTAAGTCTGTTTCTATATTTTAAAACTTTTAAAGACTATATCTACATTGTAGTACTCGATGTCATACTTAGCATATGTTTAGGGAGCAAGCCAAACACAGGCAACAGAAATAAGGAAGAAGGATAACTAAACTTTCGATGGTTGGGGTATAGCTCATTTGGTAAAGTACTTGCTTTACTAATTTCCATGTTTGCAGAAAAAACTGAGTTCCATTCCAAGAGCTCGCACAAAAAGTAGAGAGGTGTTGTGTGGCTTTGTAATCCTAGAACTGGGGTGGCAGTGATAGGAGGATCCATATACTCTGCCCAGTCAACCTGGAAGAACTGAAGAGATCCAGGCCAAGCAGAGAACCTGTCTCAAAAAACATGGTGAATGGCACCTGAGGAAAGACACCTAAAGTTAACCACTGACCTCTATAAATGTGCACTTGTAAGCTCCCTGACTCTGACACACAGGATATGGAGATTCCACAACAGTAAAGAGGATTTGTTGCATAATCATGAGGACAAGAGTTTAAATTACAGCACTATTCTAATAAGCGAGAAGCCCTGCACCTGTAACATCACCACTGGTTTCTATTCTCATAGTTCATTCATGAAAACACATGTGCATACACTATACAAACATAAATGAATAAAACAATAATAATAATGAGGGAGTAAAGTGGAGACTAGGCATTTAAGTGGCTTTTAATCGTTTTTAAATATTTATTTTTATTTTATTTTAAAATATGTATATATGCATATTTCTACATGTGGATTTGTGCATATAAGTGCAGCATCCACTGAGGTCAGAAGATAGTGTCAGATAGTGAACTTAGAAGTTAGGAGCAACCTAAGTGGGTGCTGGGAACTGCACTTAGGTCCTCGGTAAGAGCAGTACACACTCTTAACCACTAAGCCATCTCTACAGGCCAGTGAAAGACTTTTAAAATAATTAGGAGGAAAATCATTTGAATTCTCCATTCAATGTTTAATTTTTAATGGTGAATAAATAAAATAAAGTCTATCATAATCATCTTAGAAATCAGTTACACAGAACGGCATCACCAAGGGTTGCCAAAGACACTGAACACTTTAGGACAGGTGAAGATATGAGGGGAACAATTGCCCCAACATTGGATAGTTTATATAAATGGCCCATGTTAATGTTTTCATTTATCAAGGATCATGAACTGCATTATGAATGTGATGAGAGAAAAAGTCACTGTAAGTGGTATGACAGAATGTGCCTACCATGTACTGCAACAGAAATCAAAGAGACTCCATTATTAACTCTACTAACTCACTGAAAACCGCCTAAGAAATTGATATAACATGAGAGCCAAATAAAAGTGGGAAAAAAACGCCAGTGAAAAAGGCGTATTTCAACTAAGTTTATTAAGGCATTTATGGAGCATTGTCTGAAAAAAAAAAAAAAAGAAAGAAAGAAAGAAAGACATCAACAAAACCCCTAGCGCACAGGCAAGAATATTGATGTTTGAAATTTCACAAAAAACTCATTTAGGAATACACAAATGAATCAGTTGGCAAAATTAAGTCTAACAATATTAAAATAATTAGGATATTTTTGTGAGCACGCATTTGCTTTTGTTAGCAAACTATTTTTAATGTCCCATGGGACAGATGGTAGTGCAGCTCCATATCAATAAATGGCTTGAATCAGTTTTCAGAAAGTAGGTCATGACATCTGTCCTGTTCTGGGGAGTTTCTCTCCCTTGCAAATACAGCACTTTTGCATTCCTGGTCTCACTTATGTTTATTTGCATTCAACAAAGAAGGAAAGATGCAAGAGGCATCTACAGTGTCATGGTTGTGATGACTCATTTTGGCTGTCAACTTGGCTGCATCCTGAATCAACTAAAGCCAGATTTGCGAGGGATTTTCTTAATTAGATCATTTGAAATCAGAATACCCTCCCCAGATATGAATCATTTTAGGTGGGAACAGTCACGCTAAAACACTCTCTGGTAGCAGCCCAAATAAAAGGACATGGAGAAAGGAAACTTGCTTTTTTGCCTGCTTGCCCTCACTTTGGCAGGCAAGGTCACTGATCCTGTTGCTCAGGCATTCCCTTATTGATATTAGACCTTAGTTCTTTGGGATTCCAACCTAGAATGAAGACCAGCAGCTCTCTAGGAATTTTCCAGAGTATCCAGTCTCTACTAGATTCTTTGCCTTTCCATCAGGAAACAGTCATTGTTGTACTAACCAGACCACAGACTATAAGCCACTCTAGTAAATCCCCTACACACACACACACACACACACACACACACACATCCATGATGTTCCCTTAGTGGAACCTGACAAATTTAATAGGTATATCCTAGTATCACTGTGACTAGAACATCCTCCTAAATAAAATATGCATCTTAAGTTTGTGAGCCATTAAATCTTATCTTTAAGGTATTTTCAATGCTACAAGTTTTAATCTCTAGAAGAGTACCATACATTCAGTTTATTATGGTAGCTGCATTTTTCTAACAAAATTGTACTTACTTGTCTACCTTGAACAATAGTATGCCTGTTTTTTCCTTGGTAGTCTACTACTCCCACATAGTCCAAGTAGAGATCTACCCAATAAACCAATCTGTTGACGAGGTCCAATGCCAGGGCAGCTGGCTGTTCTGCCTTGGAATAAACTATCCTTGTTCTGTTCATCCCATCCATGTCACATCTCTCTACTTTGGGAACGTCCCCATAGTCAGTAAAGAAAAGTTTTCTGTTGAAAGAAAAATAAATGTTAAGATGAAGGGAGAAAAAGCACATTTGATAGAGCCATCTGTAAAAAGCAGAACTTTCCTACTAATTTATTTCAGTAGTTACATCTGCTAGCTTCCCATAACCATTTCCATATAATATCAGTCATAAACAGAGGAATCTGCTAATGAATATTGCAGGGCATAAGGGAGCAGGTTAAGCAACAACTGTAAAATTTCCTCAAAACCAATGACTGTGGTGGGTTTATTTTCGTATCAGCAGAGTTTCTTTAAGCCTCATAGAGTCAGTGCATCCATCCCATTAAGGATAAGCCACTGAAGCAAGCCAAGTCACCAGGCCAGGGCATGTGAGCCACCAGACGTTATCTCCAACCTGATTTCCAAATTGCTGGTAATATTTGTCCCCTATAAAACCTATTCTGTGAAGCTCTGCAATGTTTGCAGAAAACAGCAAACTGGGAAGGGAATGAAGCACGGAAAAAGAGTCGACTTGCTGTTTGCAGCACTGGAAATACAACACAAAAAAAAAGTGATCCCCAGCTCTAGTCCACATGCTTCCCTACTCTGAGAATTGCATGCAGGAAATGAAGGATACCTCTCTACTTCTCTTAATATATTTTGAAGAAAGGCTGAAACAAAATGCTCACTTCTGGGACAAGAAATCTCTTCAAGCAGTTCTGAGACTGCCAAAGGTTTAAATGCACCTGGAACACTTGAGTGCTTAATATTTGATTAGTATTCACAATGTTTAGTAAACACAAATCAATTTCAATTATCCTGACAATAGTTAACAAGATTTCCACTCATGAGACTTAATTGCATTTGTAAAGAGAAGACCATCTTGCCTTGACTTAAATATAATCTCAAGAATAATCTAATTTACAGTGACTGAGCAATATGAAGATTGCCTGGAGTATAGAATATTGGATTTTACAAACTTGGAGAATTAGTTTTTAGTTACTTTTCTTCAACATTCTTGAATTATCTAACACAATGAGGTCTCTTTCAAGCTAAAAAGTAGTATTTAAGCTGTAATTTTAACTTAGCTTTTTCTGCATGGGAGGCTTTTAAACATTAATGTATAGTGTTCTGCACTAATGGGAGCCCGTTTCTTTATGAGTTCTTGAAAGATAGTCATATCTCAGCAAGTTAAACATTTCAAGTGACAGTCCAGAGAGACAGCTTTCTGTTTCAGTGAAGGACAAATAAAAAGGCCTAAATATATTCCAGGATCATCTCCTCTCTCCTTTGTCTGTATTTCCCTCCCTGTTCCCTGCACCCTTCTGATATCCCCACCTTTCCTCAGTCTTAGCCAATTTGACTATAGCTCACCCAAGTTAAATTTCCACAAGGAGTACTTTTCTTTTCTTATAGAAAATACAGTAAGGAAATACATAAAGAGCCCCCCTCCATATGTTCTAAGCAGAACAGTGTCTGCTATTGTTATAGGAGGTCTATCCCATGACATAAACCATCTAATTTGCTTCCCATTTCAAATTATTTCATTTCATGTAGGTGAAGAGAACTTGTTATTTTGTAGGTACTGAGGGTGGCAGAAGCTTGACACAACATGGACTGTGTGATACCCAGAGACTGTATAGCTATGAAGTGTAGCCATATTGCTCAGCAGTTGAGACAGAAGAGCAGTGAGGGCTGGTTAAGAGCACTTGGTGCTCTTTCATGGGGACCTGGGTTCAGTGTTCAACACCAGTTTACAACACCAGTTCCATGGTATCTGATGGCTTCTTCCAACCTCCCCAGGCACCAGTCAAAGACATGTGTGGAGGCAAAACACTTAGACACATAAAATAAAATAAATCTAAAACACATAGAAAACAAAATCAACAAACTAACAAAAAAGAGCAAAGACTGGTCTAGAAATGAAGACTTATCTGAAGCTTTGAGTTGCAGAACAGAGGACAGAAGAGTTCAGAGGTCGGAGAGATAGGAGGTCAGAGAAAGCAGACATTGCTAGATGTGTGAGAGTAACATTCCAGGAAGAAGGATCAGAATGGTTGGCAGAGTCAAACTTCACAAAAAGTATCTTTCAAGAGGAGGCCATTATTTGATATTTATTAAAGTATAAGTAAGGTTGATATTTTGATGAAGAATAATTTATTGATACAGATTAGGTTATAATGGACAACATACAAACAGTTCTACAAGTTTTTCAGTAATATTGAAGTACAACTTCAGGAATAAGACAAGTGATTTACAGATATGTTCAACATCATAATGAGCATGGTTATACTAACTCTAGACAAAATTTCACCCACTCCTGAGGTAAATTTTGTGTGTGTGTGTGTGTGTGTGTGTGTGTGTGTGTATGTGTGTGTGTGTGTAATTTACTATATATAGTATATACAATATATATGTATATACATATATATATAATTTACTATATATTTGTGGTGTGATTTACTAAAATTTTACTGTTTCAGTAAAGAGTAAAGAAAACAGGAGGATTTGGGATATGTAAAGAAGAGCTGAACTAGAAGAGTAAAGAATTTATTTCTGTACTCACTTCTAGCATATTGTAGAATACTTTACACCCAAGGAACACTGATAATTGTTTTTTACACTAAATTGAACCTCCATGGATATGGTGTACTATGGTCCTATGGTCACATTTAACTGTAATCTAAAAAAAAAAAAAAAAAAAAAAAAATGGAGTCATTGTGACTTTGAATGAGAAACATTTCCCACAGGTTGAAGTTTTTGAGCACTTGGTCCCATGTTGGTTGCACTGTCTAGGGGGGTGGGGATGGGATCCTTAGGAGGTGGAGCCTTGTTGGAGGACATCTGTCACTGAGTGCAGGATTTGAGAGCTTATGGTCTTACCCCACTTCCAATTTAATTTCTCTTTGTGTCCAGTTAAAAATGAGATCCTTCGTGTATATGTACCACATTTTATATATCCATTCTTAAGTTGAAGGGCATCTAGGTTGTTTCCAGGTTCTGCCTATTACAAACAATGCTGATATGAACATAGCTGAGCAAGTGCCCTTGTGGTATGATTGAGCATTCCTTGGGTATATGCCCAAGAGTGGTATAGCTGGATCTTGGGGGAGGTTGATTCCCAATTTTCTAAGAAAGTGCCATATTGATTTCCAAAGTGGTTGTACAAGCTTGCATTCCCACCAGCAGTGGAGGAGAGTTCCCTTAGATCTACATCCTCTCCAGCATAAGGTGTCTTCGGTGTTTTTGATCTTAGCCATTCTGACAGGCATAAGGTGGTATCTCAGAGTTGTTTTAATTTGCATTTCCCTGATAATTAGGGATGTTGAGCAATTCCTTAAACGTCTTTCAGCCATTTGAGTTTCTTCTTTCAAGAATTCTGTTTAGTTCTATAGCCATTTCTTAATTGGACTGTTGGGCATTTTGATGTCTAATTTCTTGAGTTCCTTATATATTCTGGATGTCAGATGTGGGGTTGGTGAAGACCTTTTTCCATTCTGTAGGCTGTTGCTTTGCCTTGTTGACCGTATCCTTTGCTCTACAAATCTCGGTTTCAAAAAGTCCCATTGATTTGATTGTTTCTCTCAGTGTCTGAGCTACTGGTGTTATATTTAGGGAGTGATCTCCTATGCCAATGCATTCAAGACAACAGTGACATCATGAGGTTTGCAGGCAAATGGATGGATCTGGAAAAAATCATCCTGAGTGAGGTAACCCAGACTCATAAAGACAAACATGGTATGTACTCTCATAGGAGGATACGAGATGTGGAACAAGGATGACTGAACTGCTACTCACCTCACCAGGGAGGCTACCTTGAAAACAGGACCCCAAGAAAGACACGGGGATCGCCCAAATATAGAGAAATGAATGAGATCTACATGAACAGCCTGGACGTGAGTGGGGATAATGAAGGGCGAGGGTTGAGGGAAAAAGAGCTTGGGGGAGCAGGAGATCCCAGCTGGATCAAGAGCAGAGAGGGAGAACAAGGAATAGGAGACCATGGTGAATGAGGATCACATGTGAATAGGAAGAAGCAAAGTGCTAGAGAGGCCCACAGAAATCTACAAAGATACCCCCACAATAGACTGCTGGCAATGGTCAAGAGACAGCCCGAACTGACCTATTCTGGTGATGGGATGGCCAAACACCCTATTTGTCATGCTAGAAACTCCATCCAATGACTGAGGGAACTGGATGCAGAGATCCATGGCTAGGCCCCCGGTGGAGCTCCAGGAGTCCAATTGGCGAGAAAGAGGAGGGTTTATGTGAGCAAGAATTGTTGAGATCAAGGTTGGATAAAGCACAGGGACAAATGGTCAAACGAGTGGAAACACATGAACTATGAACCAATGGCTGAGGGGCCCCCAACTGGATCAGGCCCTCTGAATGGGTAAGACAGTTGATTGGCTTGATCTGTTTGAGAGGCATCCAGGCAGTGGAACTGGGTCCTGTGCTCATTACATGAGTTGGCTATTTGAAACCTGGGGCTTATGCAGGGATGCTTGGCTCGGCCTGGAAGGAGGAGACTGGACCTGCCTGGACTGAGTCTACCAGGTTGATCTCAATCCTGGGGGAGGCATTGCCGTGGAGGAGGTGGGAATGGGGGGTAGGCTGGGAGGAAGGGGAGGGGGCAGGAGGGGGGAGAACAAGGGAATCCATGGCTGATATGTACAACTAAATTATATTGTAAAATAAAATTAAATTAAATTAAAAAAAAAATAACAAGATCCTTCAGCTTCCTGCTCTGGCTATCTGTTGCTGTGCCTACCTGTCCATTACAGACAGACTTGATGGAATCATGAGCCAAAATTAGCTTTTTCTTTGGTAAGTTGCTTTTTGTCATGAGTTATCATAAACAGAAATAACTAATACAGAAGGAGTCCTCAAAGATGGCTTCCTGGCCACAGCACTTGATAAAAGTCTGTACCATCATAGCAAACTTGCTCTGTTGCTGCCCACTTACATTTTTGCTTAATTTTACTGTAATTTTAACTTCATGTTAAAGATAAAGCTAAGACCAGGCACAGTGGCACACACCTGTTCTAATCCCAGAAATTGAAAGTAGAGGATCAGGAGTTCTAGGTCATTCTCTACTATATAGCACATTTTGGGTTAACCAGGGCTACATGAGAAACTATTTTAACTGAAATATACCTCTGTAATTATTGTAAAATAAAAGCTAAATTGTTCTCTAGACTAAAAAGTCATCTTTCATTCCTATATTTCCCTGACTCTTAGTCAAAGTAAATACTATTACATTGTCCACATTATTCTATTATCTTTAGACATTATCACATAGAAGTAACATTATTTTCATTTAAGGATGAAAGATGTTCAATGTGCATAATTTACCATGGCCAGAAACACAGCATGAACCCCATGCCATTTTTTGGTCTCATTATTTTGAAGGAATTTCAAACTTAAGCAAAAATTTTACATATGGTGGAACTATGACTGCCTGTGGTCCATGTTTGGATGCACCATTTCTTCAAAATGTATTCCTTAGCTTGGAATATTTGGAGTTGCCTGATTTTTCTACTGATTAGATTAAGCTATGCCTTTTGGTCTGAAATATGATAGTTCCATCCTTTGTTGTTATTGCCTTTTGGACTTAGAACAAGAGAAAAGCCTACAGCCAGCTCCAGAAGTTGTATAAAAAGTAAACAGAAATGGCTTTTGGAATTCAATTTCATCTTTTTTTTCCCTATGTTTTTCTGAACACTAAGTCTTTATTAAAAGATTTTACTTTTATTTTAATTATGTGTCTATGTGTGTGGGTTAGTGGAAATGAGTACAGTAACCCTGAAGGCCAGGGGAGGGTGTTGGGTCCCCTGCAGCTGGAGTGACAGGTGGTAGCGAGCCATTGGGAACTAAACTCTGTTCCTCTGGAAGAGCAGTTTGTGCTCTTAATTGCTGATTGATTTCTCCAGATCCAAATAGTTAACTCTTGATTTTAAGAATCCACAGTCTTCATTTCAGAAATCCTCCCCAGTCACCCTCTTCTGAAGCCTCCACATAGCACAGATTTGCACAGAAATCACCTGTTAGTTTGTACAGTGGTTCTCAATCTGTGGGTTATGACTCCCAAAGAGGATCAGAAAACACAGATATTTGCATTGTGATTTGTAACAGTAGCAAAATTACACATATGAAGTAACAACAGAAATAACTTTATGGTTGTGGATCGCCACAACATGAGGAACTCTACTAAAGGGTCACAGCATTTGGAAGGTTGAAAACCACTGGTTTTATACTGTTCCATGGAGACCAGCCCTGTCCTGCTCTATGCCCTCCCTACTCATTTAGAACTTCAGTTGCGTGTTTGTCCTCCTGGTCTTCATATCTGTGCTAGCAATCTTTTTTCCTATATCATTACACACACTAAACAGACAATAGCATCAGAGTACTCTTTTATTGTGCTACATTTCATTTGAAAGTCCTTCTAGTTTTCTATTTTTACCATCATCAAATCTCAGACTAAAATAAATTAATATTCTAAGTGTTATCTGTTTCTGAGATGTTTAACTAATAAAGAAATGGTTGTTTTGGAGGGCTACTCATCTAGTTCACAGTTCTTGTATCACTGCCTCTCCAGTGAAGAGGAGTTTATTATTTCAGATTCATTATCACATCACATATTGTGAACCATTTCCCTCTGACATCTTATTGAATGTATTTGCAGTCTTGATTTACTATAGACGTGTACATTTGACTTAGTGGAGGGTAGCAGGAAACTTTGAGAATCATTGGTTTAGCCTTTGCAACAAAGATTAAAAGTTCCTGAGGAAGTGCGCAGGTGGTGATAGAGAATTGTGTTTACAGGCAGGACTTCAATCACCCCTAAATATTAAAGCAAAGCAATTGTCACACATATACCTTAAAACAAGTTTTTGCTTTTTATTTTTTTTTATTTATTTATTTATTTTGCAGGGGGCGGGTGTTTGCTTGTTTGGTTTTTGTTGTTTGGTGATAAGTCTAAGAATTACTTTGGTCCATGGTGTCTGCTGCCACAGTGCTGCCAAGCTCTTGTGTGGAAGGACACAGGCCCTGTAGGTGCACTGCACCTGGGCTTTCATGTTATTTTGTTCCTCCCTCTTAGCTTCAGTCAGAAGGTAATCATGGAGGTGAGAAGTGGGTAAGAGAGGTTATAGTACTCAAAATTGCTCAACACTAGTCACTTTAACTCTAATCAATTGATGTTCCAGTACAAGACATTTCACATAACAATATTCACAACAGGAATCCCTAAGAAGGTGAATGCAAAACTAGAGTCCATATATGCCAAACCTGAGAATATCTATAGTGCTCTGATCATGGCCCAGCCAACACTCCTTGTCTCATAATCATGTATAAATGATGGTAACTCAATTGTTTCCATTTCAGAAAAATGATATATAATTTCTTTGAAAGTATTATACTGGGAACTTAATTCTGTAATCATTCTTATAGTAATTTAGTGCTATCCAAAGAGCATCATTTGTAATACAATTTTATATTTTTCTTCTATTATATATATAAATTTGAACAGGAAAGCAATTTTCCACATTATCTAGAGTAATTAAAGTGTACTCAGAATTAAAGTAAGAATATTAAATATTTAACACTACAGTTCTCGAAAGCAGTAGTGAATCTGAAAGGGTAATGAGTCTCTCTTACAAGAGGTTAAAATTCAAATTCCATTAGCTCTTGCTATTTAAGCTTCTAGAAGATAAACAATTAAACTATTTTCTCTGTCTAGCTAAGCCTGCAAGACAGTTATTTATTGATTTTTACTTGTTTGACGTTTTCGCTTCTGTTGTTTGTGAAACCTCTGTTGTCCTTGGTTTTCAGTCTATACATAAACACACAGAAATTAAACTTGACATGCAGGCTCCCACTTTCAGCCAGCATGTCTGGATTCTGAAAACATTTCTCCTAATAATTTCTCCAAAAGTGTCTGTGTATTGGATATGGTGGGCAGTAAAGTTGGTCTGTTCTCCACGATCATCTTCAAAATGTTGCCCCTCTACAAGTGTTTTTGAGAGTCTCAGCTGTATAGGCAAGCCTTTAATAACAGCATATCCTGACCCTTTGAATGGAAGTTCACCATGAACACACAATGATAGGCTAGGGTTTGCAGAGTCATTAGGACCTTCTCTCCCAATAAGTTAAACAAATAGGTGTAGTGTCTGCCCAATGGGCAGTGCTGTAATAGGTCAAGTGAACAGGCAGTGTGGGCCAGGAGGAAAAAGCAATCCTGGAGCCTGGGCATACAGCAGGAGACAAAGAGGAAGAAGGAGAGTACAAGGCTTCCATGTTTTCAGGCTTTGGGGCCCAACCCAGTCTCTGGCTTTGGACCTGGAGACACAAGACATTATCTAGGCCTCCATCACAATTTTCTATTTCTTTGAGCAGGCTTTAGATGCATCCATAGCAGAAACCAGCATGCCCTGGCTAATCTATTATATGCTTGATGAGCCCAGAGATTCAGAAGACTCTTTGTTAAATGTTGACAGAGTAAGCATCATATTATGATTTGGGAAGCAGTGTTTTAAAGGGCTGATACTAGTGTCTGAATCATTTTAAGAGTTACAAATAAACCTTATATCATTCCATCCAACACTCAACTCTTATATAAAAAGAAAATAACTTTAAAAATGTAGAGGGTATCTGAAATCTTTCTTGCCTTTCATGAAAACATAAAGCAGACTTTAATAGTAAACAATAATTTGTCTAAAAATAAAATTTATTTGTGTGTGTGTGTGTGTGTGTGTGTGTGTGTGTGAGTGTGTGTGTGTGACAGGCCTGTAATCATAGTTACCTAGGAAGCTGGGGTAAGAAAATATTAACTTTGAGGCCTGTAGGAGCTCAGAGTGAATTCAAGGACAGCCTCAGCAATTTAGTAGGGCCCTGTTTCAAAAGGTAACATGAATTTTGGGTTTATAGCTCAGTAGTAGAACACTTGTCCAATGACTGAGAGGACCTCGGTTTGAATCTTAAGAGTTCCTGACTTCAAACCAATAATGCCTGTAGATCATTTTTTAAAATCACGTATGAATCTACCTTCAATCTGACTTTCATTTCCTATAATTCCAGAGCCAGTTATTCAGCAAATAATAAGCTTGCCATTTTAAAAGAATGGGATAAAATAGGAGGAAGTGGAGTCACGTGTTGCAATATTCAAGCAGTGTCCTCCTTTTCTGTAGGACCGTATATTTCAGTGATGGCTGACAGGTCACAGAAGGAGAAGGGCTGCTCACTCACCTGCTTTCCTGAGTTTGCTATTACCCGAGGCTAGAAAGGAAGCCATCAGCCAGAGAAGCTGGGCTCAACTTAACTTGTATGTCATCACAACTTTCCCTTCTTCCTCCACTTCCCTTTTCTCTTAGAACCATTTGGTTTATGTTCCTTCACACTGTCCATGGCTTCACACTGGACTAACATTTTCACCACTAGCCAGCCATTAATCTTTGAATGTAACTGAAGTCTCATTTTGTAAAATCTCTGGATAAGTCTCACACATTGTCTGCATTACTGACAGTAGCCATCCCAAAGGAACGTCTAGAACTTTCAGATTCTTCTTCATTATTTAGATTTCTACATCTACCTATCTGTCTTATTGGGCCCTTCAACCCATGGAATCAATACTCTGATATTTGCAGAATAATTGTTCCAAACATTTGTCTTTTGTTCTTTAGTCTCTTTTTTTGACTATGGTCTTCCACTCTTAGGATATGTGGAGCACAAATCATAGTGGAATAAATAGATGGTATTACTGGAATGGAAATGTGATGCTTGATATTGACTTTAAACCTGTATTTTAAAAAAGCCCTGTATGTAAAGAATTTCTAGACTAGGTTAATTGAAATTTGGAGAGCTATCATGAATGGAGGCTCATCCTGTGGGTTATGTTAGCATTCATCTTTGTCTCTGCCATTGAATGTAGATGAAATGTGACCAGTTGTCTCATGCTCCTGTCTGTCTTCATGCCTTTCCTTTCTTACCAGGATGGACTGTACTCAAACTGTTAGCTGAAATATGCTATTCCTTGAGTTGCTTTTATCAGTCACATTGTCACAGAGACTCATTGAGTAGCTAGCACACAATAGCCTCTCTAAACACCATTGATGCCTTCACTCATTCACCACACAACATCTCACTTTGCATCTGGTTGCTCAGTATTCCCTGAAGGTTCCCAGTGCAGCAGTTCTTGGACACTGAGACATTGTGCCCCCAGCTGGATCAAGAACAGAGAGGGTAAAAGTCACATTTTTAACTTAGTCAAAAGTGGTGGGCATGATCTGCTCTCAACTAAATCACTAGCTACATCTAGCAGTGTCTGTCCAACTCTGACACCTCTCCAATAAGATGGCAGCATCCTTCTGTTTTTTCAAATGTCTTGTCTTTTAATAGTCAAGCATTGTCTTCTTTCTGAACTACTTATATTCTGTCCTCAGCTTAAAAAATAGTTTCTGCTATGCTATTTCATTATGTGACTTCACTTATTAATTTTAATGTTAACTTCTAATCTTTGCAGTTTTTCAAATATCCATTTAATCAATCTGACAAAATATTAGGGTATTTTGTAATTGTTTGACTAATATTAGTCTATATGTTGCTTGCATTATATATATATATATATATATATATATATATGCATACACATGTATAAAACCTATTAAGAGAACACATGCTGTATATATCCATATATTCCTCAATTTGGGGACTGACTTTTTTGTATTGAGATAATAAAATATAAGCCTGAGATTTGAAATTAGGTTAGAAGATCTAGAAAGTGGTTTATGTCATTCTAGTACAGAGAAAAAAGTTTTCCATATTATCTAGCATAGCTATCTGTAATTCTACTTGAGAACCAATCATTAGTAATAAGTTATTGGTTGGCTCTATGTATTTACATTGCTCTTTTGCATAATTCCATTTTAAGAATTTTCACTAGGCAGTATGTTTATTCATAGTTAGATTTGAAGACTCTTTTGTCCATTCAATTTTAATTTTAGCAATATCTCACCCAAATGACTGCACCTTACAGATACCATCTTGTAATAACACTTTGCTATATTCAAGGGGTTTAGACTAACTAATTCTCTAATCCAGCATAATTCTGTTTCTTTCTTTACTTTAGAGTAAGATATAACTAAACTGAGTTTTTATAATTTATAATACCATCTCCTGTGAGATGATCACACTGAAAATACTGGGGAGTACACTCAGAAATTCCATCTTGGTATTATGCATTAATTTAGGGAGAAGGGACAGAAACAGAAGAGACTAAAAATAGGCCATGATGCTTAAAAATTGGAGATAAGGACAACTGGAGCCGTTTTTTAGTACAGTATTAATTTTCACAACCCACACTTTTTTGTCTGTGCTGAAGATCAAACCAAAGGTTTTGTACATTTTAGTTATCACCCTATCATTTAGTTACACCTTCATCTTCTAAAATTTATTTTTAAAATTTATTGTGAGTTTTCTCAAATCTACCTATCTTATAAGATCTCAAATTGCAGTTTCCTTCACTTCAAAGAATATAGTTTATATTCTATGTAGAATACTTTCCATGGCCAAAGGCAGTACTTACTTAGGACTCTTTTAAGGAATACAGTTTTAAGGAATGCCACAACTCAAATCTCATATTAAATATATTTATTCATGAAGAACAGTAAAATATTTGATGTAATATATTAAAACTCAGAACTTGCTGTTTGAGATATACAAAGGGGTACAACCACATTTCCACACTTAAGGAATCCCTGTTGGTTTGTACAGGCATTCTTCTGAATTGTAATAACACAGGTGGCTGTCTTGGAAGTGACTCCTTAAGTATCCATGAAGTTGAGTACTGCCAAGCAAATCTGGTTCACTGTTACGCTAATTACTAAATAGCCAAGCTGTCAATTTCTTTTCTAACTTCTTTTGAAATGGTAGAGCACAGTGTGTAGCAAAAAAGAATTTTTAACTAGAGCATAGCTTTTCATATTGTTTTATACCTGTGTGCACATCTCATCAATGTGCAATCATATCTCACTGCCATGAAGTCCTATGATTATGTAGACACAAATCACACTGTAAAAATATAACAATGTTTTTTTATTGTTATTCAGTGTTCTTTGACCCAGCTGTGAAGGAAAAACATACTAAGAGAAAAAAGTCAGAAATTCTGTATAACTTTTTGATAATAGTTTTGTTTAAATCTCTAGGTTTGGTTTTAAGCATAAATATAACACCAAACTCCAACTGAGTTGGTGCAACTAAGAATATCAAGTGAAGTTTGTTCAGGAAAAGCTTTCCATACTCAACTTGTAAAATGTATATTTTGTTTATTACCAGGTACTTCTAGGCAAGGATTGCTGAATGAACACCAGAGTTATAAATCCATAAAAGTATGCTTAGCCATATTGACATAGATGCCAGTATTTACATGTTCATCCAGCTGTGTTTCTCTGATATAAGGATTCATAATGTGATAGATGTCTATGTTTCAAACCAATGATTCTAAAATTTTGTGAATTTACTAATCAGGTGTCCCCTGCAAAAGTCTCCAAGTCCATAAAACCATTGTGATGGGAACTTTGATAATATATAACATAAATAAATATTAACTTGCTCTTTGAACCTGTAATTACTGTTTCAGAAATTTATCTTAAAGACACATATCTGCACAAATATTCAATATAGTAAATTGTTCACTGTGTTGTTATTGGTAATGGCAGAAATATAGACAATTTGTTCATTGGACCTCTGTTGCTTCTATGTTTAGTAATTCATTTTCAGAAAATCAGGTTATAATTTCTAAGAATGCAATAAGGAATTTCGACATATTTGTCCCACTCACCACAGAAAAGAAACAGTGATATTACTGATGATAAACATACTCAACTTTTGGTATAACTGTCAACACGTGCAATCACTATGGAAAGCAGTATGGAAATTTCCCAAAGAGCTAAAAATAGATCTGTCATATGACCCAGCAAAAGTACTCCTGCACACCATCCCAAAGGCTCTTTCTCTTACTTCAGAGGTACTTGCATATATGCATGCATAGCTTCTCCATACATGATGGCCAGGAAATGAAAACAATCTACATGTCTATTAACTGACTAGTGGGTAATAAGAAATGAAATACATAAAATAATATTGTGTTATTAGAATTGTTGTACACTTAGAAGTGGAAAATAATATGTTGAGTAAGGTAACCAATGTCCAGATAGATGAATGCTGTATATTCCTTCCCATGGGCTATCTAAGCTACGGCTTTAATAGGGTAATGTATGCGTTTAATTTGAAGTCCCTATAGAGGTCAGGTAGAAAGAAAAGATCTATTTGATGGAGAATGGAAAAGAAAAAACAGAAAAGAGCCTTAAGAGAAGGGGGTCAGTAGAACATAGGTGACCTGAAAGTGGAGAAGACAGTAATGCTGGTAGAATGGTTTACTTTGGAAGGAGAATGGCTGCTAAGAGTATGGGTGTGTGAAAACCTACAGAAACCTACTATTCAATGAGGAGATCAAATAAAATTTAAAAAGGAGTTTGAACATTTTGCATACGTGGATATTACTCTTCCCTCAAGTTATAGTTTATTAAATGAGAATCACAGACAAGGTGTGGATTATATCCCTATGTGCTGTCGACCACTGAGGTACATTGAAGGCCCTCTAACAGTTATTGCCCTTGCTCTTCATTACCCCCCCACCCCCCGAACTTGATGCCAAGCCCTGATTGCTGAAGACATCACATACTTTCATCACAGGACACAAAAATATAAAGCTGGAACTAAACTTCCATCATGTTGATTAGCTTATAGTGTCAGAGGTACTCTGCAAGCAGCTGAGGGGAGAAACTGAGGCATGTCATCAGTATGCTTACCCAGCTGTGCACTTTGTAAACTGATGTAATGATTGTCCAGGTAAGATGGGCACCTGCTGCAGTAGTGACATTATAATGGAGGTGTGGTGGTTTGAATAAGAATAGCCCCCCTAGGTGCACATTTGAAGGCTTTGTCTCCAGTTAGTGAAACTGTTTGAGAATCATTAGTTTGTATGACTTTATTGGAGTAGGTGTGGCCTGGTTCAAGCAGTTGTGTCACTGGGGATAGGTTTTAAAGTTTCAGAAGCCAATACCAGTCCTCACTTTCTCAGTCTACAGCTTGCAGATCAAATGTGAGCGCTCAGCTACTTCTCCATCACCCTGCCTGCCTGCCACTACGTTCTCTGCCATGATGATTATGGACTACCCTCTGAAACTGTAAAGCAAGCCTCCAATTAAATGATTCCTTCTACATGTTGCCTTGGTCATGGTATTTATTTTATCAGTAGAACAATAACTAAGACTTGGGAATCTTTTTATTGTGTTTGAGGTCCATTCTACAGGAGGGAACTTGTCTGGCACAGTTAGCTTGGTCAAAAGTCCAAGGCTAAGGATGTCATAGACACTTAGAGGAACCTTGCACTTACCAAATGTACCTGTGAAACTGCCTTCTCTATATTTACATCAAAACATATCGATTGTGTTACTGTCAGCATTCATCAGAGAAGCTTTTTCATCATAGTCATTAATACAGCTAATGAAGAGACTTCTAACAGACTAAACTACTAAGAATAAGAGCCGGTAGAATTCTTCCTAAAGAAGACATCAATATCCCTCCGTTCAAGACTCATGGAACATCACTATAGAGGAGGCAGAAAGAATGTAAGAGCTAGAGGACAGGAATATGAGATGCAAAACAAAACAAACAAACAAACAAAACATAGGAAATAACAACAAAGGTTTTATACAAGACCAGTACATAATTTGACCTCTCAACATTTCATCAGAGCTCGGAGAGAGGCTCAGGAGGCCCAGTTGGTCTCCAAGGAATTATTGGCAGTTAATGATTGGGGAAGGGTATTACTTTCTTTTAGTGAAATGGCCAATAAATAACTTAACATGCATTCTTAGGCAAGCAACCCTAATTAAATTCAGCTAGTCGCACACAAGGAGACAAGAAAGCAGAAGTTGTTGGGAAGAAGCACTTCATCAAGAGAGCAAGGGGAAGGACAGCAGGAAGGGGTGAAAACAATTAAAATTCATTATCTGCATGTATGAAACTGTCAAAGAATAAAAACAGACCTGTACCTGATAAATGACAGCAGTAACATTACTGCAGAGTTGAGTCTCTCCTGGAGCATTTGGATGATAGAAATAGCTAATGTCCTAAAGCCCTGTGAAAGGTTAATTCATGCAAGATCATTCTCAGTTTTCCCACACATGTAAGTGGAGATGATAGCACTTACATTTGAAGTGCTTTGAAATTACTAAATGAAAGTGAGCACAGCTGACTCACAAGCTTTTTAATATTTAAACACAGGATAATGACCCTGTAAATAATGATGCTCTAAACCCACTTAATCTCAGATTCTTCCCTCCTCCCATCTATCCTTCCTCATTCAAAGGTTTTAAAAACAACTCCATCTCTTCAGTTAAAATTTATACTAATACATATACACAAATATCTACATAACGATATTAAAGAGATAGATGCCCACTGAAGGCTATCATTAATAAAAGTGGCTAACGGCAGATCTTTAATTCAGATTAGTTACTTTTATGAAGACCAAATGAAACTTTGAAAAATAACCCCATTTATCACGTGTAGATTACTTAAATTATTTTGATTCAAGATTAGGATGGAAGTATTTTGAAAATAAGAACTATAATCTTAATGGATTCATTTAAAGTTTTATCTATAAAACACTTTTACTTTTCTAAGAATCAGCTAAGTATTATTTGGAATTTCTGCCCCAGTTTACTCAATCAGTATTTAAAGTCTAAGATTTATAGCAATTATATTGACAAAAATAAAAGGCCTTTGGTTCAAACAAATTTTTGTTGAGATGTTTGATATAATCATAAGAACTTATAAATAGCATTACATACATATCTATGAGTAGGTTTAACTTTTCTAGAGAAGCACAGGTTTGTCAAAGGGCCCATTCCTGTCTGTGGAAGGGGCAGACGTAACACAACTCAGAGAGTTTTGCTTTCCACCATGTAAACTAAGAAATTCCATGTTAATACAGAATTTCAGGTCACAGCAGAAAACTCAAAGTTTGTGAAGAGGTACAGCACAACGCCATTGGAACTGAGCTCTGGAAGGACCTAAGACAGTATAGTGGTGAATCAAAGGTGAAAAAGGCCCTTTGCTCCACCAATACCATCCAGTCCATGTTCTCACAATTCGTATGATGCCTAGAAAACTATCAGTTTAATCTATTGTGATCTCATCCCAACAACACAACTGCATTTTAGTAAAAGGATATTTGCAGTGATACTTTATTTGTGCTGAAATGTGATATTTTATTTATATGTTAATAAATAAAGTTACCTGGAGATCAGAGGTCAAATAGCCATAAACAGAAGTCAGGTGTGGTAGCCCATGCCCTTAATCTGATCACATGGCAGACAGAGTTTCTGTGTGGTCAAGAACACAGCCAAGTGTGGTGACACAAGCCTTTAATGCCAGTACCAACCATAGGGACCTGGAGGTCTGTATAGACAGGCAGTGACAAGCAAGTCATGTGGCTGAGCTTAGAGCCAATGAGAAGGCAGAACAGAAAGGCAATAAAAGCACAGGTCAGGCAGGAAGAAACTCTCTCTGTGGAAGCTACTGCTGGTGGTAAGCTCAGGCTAGCCATGTCTATTGCTCTGAACTCTTCAGCTGTTACCTTTGTATTTGGCTCTCTGTTTCTTATTTAATAAGACTGCTTAGAAATTCATCTACAGATGTTCATAGAATTATTCTCACAATCTTTATGTAACTCTGTGTTGAAACTACTTACTCTTTTCTCTGTGACTAAACATTGATTTAGTTATGACAGTGGTGAAAGAAAAGTGATCACTTGTCTGTATGAATGCTAAAGGAGACCTTTACAGCTCCTTTCCAGGACAGTTCTCATCCCACTATTGTATAAATAATTGCAGAGAAGCAGACACTGACAGTCCCCAAGTTAACAAGTGGCACTAAGCTTTTACTAGAGGAGCAGTGAAATGCCAAGTTAATGTGCATAAATTGGAGAAAAATACAGACAGCTTTAACTTGGCAGAAAAAAAAAATGGCATATGAGGTTCCAATGAGCAAGTTCAAGGTAATGTATTTGAGGGAAAAAAATTAAAATTATTTGAGTAGGAGACTGAGTCCTACTTTTATTACTTGTTTAATTGATCCACACAGGTGGTCTCATCTTACTTAATATCTTTTTTCCTAATTCTTTTATTGATAGTTTAATTAGAAGAAATTATTCTCTGAGGACATCAATCTAAAGTGCTACAGTAGCCAAAACAGTCTAGGCATAAACAAGAGACACATTAGAAAAAAGTGGAAATATTATTTGATCTGTGCAATTGTTGCCATGGAGAATATTCAATAGAATACTTTGGTTAGTTCCGGGGATTCTATCAATCTACTATGAGATTCAATAAAGCATTTGATATAACCCAAGATCAGTACAAGAAGGACAGGGTGGACAGAAGTAAGGATTCCTAATAGAAATGAAATAATGTAATTCTTCCTTTGGTGTGGAATAGAAAGGGCTGGAAATAAATTAAGGAAAATCTATGACATTATTGAATCTAAAGTTCCTCTACTAGGTACAACATTCTGTGAATATCTTCCCCAAATTCCTATTACAGGGAAAAAATGGGCAAAACAACCAAAACTGTTGCTGATGCCATACATCCCCACACCAACTTTCTCAAACTTCCACAAGCTCCAGTCAAGGATGAATTCCCAAAGTGAGAGCAAAAATAGCATGTGGCCTGCTTAACCTAATGAATCGGTTGAATGAAATTATTTCTCCTGAGATGATCAACTGGAGTCTATCATTGTTTCCCTGGAGGAAGGTTAAAGGATAATCTGGTGAGGATATTTTTATCACTGTGATGGCTGTTCGTTGTTGTTGTCAACCTGAGAACATCTGGAATTAATTAAAAACCCAAGCTGATAGGCACAGCTGCCAAGGAATTTTAGTCAACTGAATCATTTGAGGTAGGAAAATCTACCTTAAATTCATATCATTTGAAGTAGGAAGACCCACCTTAAATCTGGATCTTTGAAGTTTTGAAGCCTCATCGTAAATCTTGGCCACATCCTCTGCTGGCAGTCTATATAAAGGACAAGGACTGAAGAAGCTTGTCTCTTTGCCTGCTTGCCCTCACTCTCACTGGAAATTCACTCCTATACTGTCATTAGAGCCTACTTCTTTGGGATTTTGTTGTATACCGAAGTCTATCTGGCACATCCAGCCTCATGGACTGAACAACTATTGGATTCCTGGATTTCTGTCTGGAGACAACCATTGTTGAAGTAGTGAGAGCATGAACTGTAAACCACTCTAATTAATCGTGTGTGTGTGTGTGTGTGTGTGTGTGTGTGTGCGCGCGCGCGCGCGCGCGCGTGCGCACGCGCGCACTCATGCATTCTATCAGTTCTGTTTCTCTGGATAACCCTGACTAATACAACAGGAAAAACATTACCAGTTTTTGTCTCTAAGAATACTTCACCATATTAATTGATGATGTGGGATTTCTAGGATGTTATTGAGTTCCTGTTTTTGAGAAGATCTCTGTTTTGGCAACTAACTAATCTGAAAGGGAAAAAGTGCATCCTTCAAAATTCACCTTGTGAAGTATTTAATAGTGAAAAATAAAGTGAATGCAGGTTAAGTAAAAAGGAGTCAAAAGAGAGACAAACAAATTCTAGAAGGTGGTTCATGGAATAGAATAAGGCTAAATAAGATAAAATTACTAATTTCTTAGAAGAGGTCTTTTCTCTCAGTATTTTAGATACGGTATTTAGGAGCTTATGAAAAAGATTTCCTCAAATAAGATCCTGCTTCATTAACTTACTACATGTTACTTCACATATCTGTGACTTCATGATCTTATCTTCAAAATGGAGAAAATATATTGTTGTAAGAATTAGAAAGTAAAGAAATGTTGAATGACTTTCAAATAAAAATCTTATATTTGAAACGTATTATCAGATGATGAATGGTAAAATGAATATGTTCCTGTTTTCTCAAATTTCGAGTAACAAAAATGAAAATTTGAATGTAACTTGAAAACATATTTTTATGGAAAATAATTATTCCTCTTAACAGATTCATGCCTGGTTTCATGGTTAAAAGCATCCTCAAGTTTACACATTCCCCTTTTCTTATGAGGATTCTGGATATGAAAGAAATATTTTTCAGAAAACAAATTGTTAAGGACTTCACATAGAGATGCTGTCAGTGGATTGATATGTAATCCATGATCAAAAAATTGAACCATTGAGAAACTACCAATCACCATCTGCTACCACCTTACCATCTCCTGTTGGTGGGTTATTAATTTATTTTAACTTTCCTCTAGCCACAAATCCAGAAGGTAAATTATTGAAATGGCTCCTTTCTGTCACTTTGGCCTATCTTCATTTTATCATTTAGCATTTTGCATGATTTTTGTTTGTAGACTTCATAAGTACATTACAAACTTCTTGTGGAATCGGATCATATATTATATTCCTTGTTTCCCTTCAACTTATAGTATTGACAAATTTCAAACCTTAACTAAAAGAATGTCTGTCATCCAGATTGATCAATTGCTAATATACCAGGTCAGGAGAGGTAAGAACAAGAGGAGAAATAGGATGAAAGAAGTATGATTTCTGTTTATCATATGTAGGCTCATAATTATATGGTCCCCTCCCCTATTTCAAATGACCATTTCCAGATATATGTGCTATGAAAGGAACAGAAAATTCTTGAACATTAAACCAATATATGTTGAACTGTTTTCCTCCATTCTAGTATCTAGGATCATAGAAAGTGACAAGACTTGATAAACTGATGATCAAATGAAAATGAGGTTATTAGCATAAGGCTTAATCCAGTCTTGCCAGTATCCTCATAAGAATATGAAATTAGTATACATATGCATGCGAAGGGCACACAGAGGGTGCTCTAAGGATAACATGATGTGGACCAACTGACAGAGACAGAAGTCTCAGAGGATACCAACTCTTCAGGAACCTGTTCTTAAGAATCCTAGACTTCAAAACTGGGTTTATAAACCCAGTCTATGGTATGTTGCTATGGCAGCACTAGGAAATGAATACATAATTCAATAACCATTATTATAACAAGCAATACATTTAACATGAGTAAAACAATGTTACTAATATACTCTGTGTTAAAATTTGTCTTTTATTTTTAATGTTTCTTCTGTGTTGCAGAGCATGTACAAGCCAGGAAAACTCTCTACAAAAAAACTATGACTTCATCTATCAAATTTGTCTTTTATTATTTTTTGTTTGTTTCTATCCAGAATCATTTATTACTGTCGATTTCCTTTGATCTCACTTCCTTTAATGTAAACCATTTCTCTGCCAGCCCACATCTTTCATGACATAGACAGTTAAAGAATACACGCTGTATATATTATATAGTATCTTAAAAACATAGATTCATCTTTTTATTTCCAGGTCAAATTCGAGTACTATGGATCTGGAAATTTAGTAATAGCTGGCAGAACATCAGGTGTCTTTGTCTCCAAGGTGATGATGCCCAGTTCAGGATTCACTGTTTGCAAAGTTTCTCCTTGAAGGGGCCTCTCTTCCCCAATAGTTAATGAAGAGCCTGCAGCATGACTTTTGAAATATCTTGACTATTCTGCTCCTCAGCACCATTTCACCCTGGCTTTGGCATTTATAATACATATTCTTTATTGTATTAAATGTTATCCTAACAGTTGGAAATGATTTTTTTTTTTTTTTTGGTTTTTCAAGACAGGGTTTCTCTGTGTAGCTTTGCGCCTTTCCTGGATCTCGCTCTGTAGAACAGGCTGGCCTCGAACTTACAAAGATCTGCCTGCCTCTGCCTCCCGAGTGCTGGGATTAAAGGCGTGCGTCACCACTGCCCGGTGGAAATGATGATTTCTATTACAAAATTTCTTGGAAATTATTGAAAGCCTGGTTTCAAACAAAAGAGCTTTTCCTCTCAATGTGCCCATATGTTTATTTACATTTGTTTCACTTTCACTACATTATTCTTTTACTAATTAATGTGTCACAATCTATTACAATCATTATTCATTTTGAAGTTTATGTTGCTTATATTTTAATTAATCAGTGCTCCTGAACTCCCCCTCATTCCTCTTTTTTTCTTTTAAGCTTTAGGTACACAATGTAAGTTTTATTGTAAAGCATGTGTTGAAAAAGTAAACATAAAAAAAAATAGATTCATTGAATTGAACTAAAGGAGCTGAGGTTATTTACCTAAGGGTATCAGTAAGCTCATAGGATAATAAATTATATAGTTTAGTGTCATACCTAATATACAGGGTATTACTTTTAAAATTTGAAAAATAGCAGTAACAAAAAGACTGTACAAATCACACTATGAGGATGGCTCAGTGCTCAGTGATCCTAGGAAGAACCCAGCATGGGGTGGCAGCTAGGGGTCATGTTTCCCTTCATGAACAGATGCCCTCAGCAGACAGTCAATGGAAGCTCCTTCAGTAAACAGCAGGGTGGCACCAAACCTGTCAATCATGAGAAGATTGCCTATTGCTCTGCACTCAAATGGCTTCATTGCTGCCAATGACACAGAATACTGTGGAAATGAGAATAAACTCAATGGCAGCTATTGAAGTGGTGTTTCAAAATTAGTGTGTGCAGAAATGAGCTGTGTGCTTAAGCATTGCTCATGGAAAACACAGGGTTGTTATGGTAAAGATGCAAATTCATCAGCCTGTGCTTCAAAGAAAAAGGAATGGAGTGACGGTAAACAGCCTGACTCTTCTCTCCAAACATTCAGACAGTACATAAAGCCAAAGGAAGTGTAGCCATTTAAAAATGTTGCTGAACACTTAATTTGTTATCACATATTACTATTATGTTATTATTAGTGTGTGTGTATGTGTGTGTGTGTGTGTGTGTGTGTGTGTGTGTGTGTGTGTGAGAGAGAGAGAGAGAGAGAGAGAGAGAGAGAGAGAGAGAGAGAGAGAGAGAGAGAGTTTGCATGTCACTTGTGTGCAGGTACCCTCAAAGACCAGAAAGACATATCCTTTTTGGATCCCGCCCATGTGAAGTTACAGAATTGTGAGTACCCTGATACAGGTCCTGGAACGAGAAATCTGGTTGTCTCTAAGTACAGGAAAGTTTATCATTTCTAAACCACCTGTCGCTGCAGCCTCTTCTGTTATATAATATGTTGGTACGTGTGGACAATGGGTGAAATCCTGAGTAGATGTCTGTTGTTGACATGGACATGGCTATGTCAAAATTCTTAACGGCTCAAATCTAGGTGTGGCAAAGCCTTTCCCAGATCAGTCTCAGGAAAGCAGCAAAGCCTTCTGCTAGTTCATATGCAGATGTGTGAAGGCCTACACTTGACTTTACAGGCTCCATCTTAGGAAAAGGGCCACCATCTCAGACCATCTGTACTCAGTTCCAGAAAGGACCTCAGGAATGTGCCATGACAACTGGAACAGATACAGAGCAGTATCCTCCTGCAGACATCCTGTCTGCAGTTTAGGCCCTTGAAGATATCTAGATAATCTTGCTGAGCAGTGCAGATAATCCTGTTCAGTGGGTTGTGGTTCCACACCAAAAGTCTAACCCAATGGTTTCAAATGTGGTTTTGCACCCAAAGTCTTTAGACCAATTGTTTCAAAAAATCACCTCGCCCCATATTCCTTCTACCCAATCACAAGTTGCCAATTCACAGCTTGTGGTTTTTCTCTACACCTGGGCTTGTGGCCGCTGCCACATTTCCTTCCATCTACCGTGTGGTGACCCAGGTTGAACCTGAATAAAAGGACCTTTATGTGCTTGCATTGGAAACCGACTCCTTGGTGGTCTCTGGGGATTTTGAGAAATGGGTACAGCAGATGTTGTCTGTGCAAAAACTGTCAACTGAAGCTTCTTTCCCCCAGATGCCAGCATCGTGAACAATTCACTTTCGGAGACTTCTTACCAAGACTAGCTAACTTCTTCTCTGTAGGTTATACATAAGAAACACTCCCTGTTTCCAGGTTTCATAGGATGTGCCCTTTATTAAAAGAAAGCACACCCTACCTAAGTCTAGCTTTTCCGTATATGTGTTATCATTTCTTTGTTCTTGTCCACTCTGTCAGATTTACAGGACAAAGCTAGGCAGGATATGAGAAGTTCCCAGTGCATACAACATCATATGATGTCTGTTTCTTCTTGTTGTTTTTCTGCCCAGTACTCTTTCTTCCCATCCTTCTGTTAGCTTTTCTGACCTCAGAAAACCAAGCAAGAGACCCTCAACCTGATATCTTACTATAACATTTGTTAGCATTTTTGTACAGATTGAAGCATGTTTGCCTGCTCAATGTTAATTCAATCACAAAATGTTTATAGTACCTTTTAGGGGGCAGCGACAGACAATGAGCAAGAACTAGTCAGGTGAGCAGACACCATATTGCCAGCAAGGAGCCGAAAGAGGTGCAGGAAGTAATCATGTAAACAATTAGCACTCAGAAGGAGCAATGCTCCACAGCAGAAGGGACCATCTGCCAGAGGAATCAGGGAAAACATACAAGAGTGAAACTTGTGCAGAGATGTAAGGGGAGAATAGAGTAGGCCAAGTCAATTTGGCACAAGCTGGGTGTCTGTGCAAAGCCCAGATGAGTGAGCAAACTGCATTCCAAGCCAGTGATCATGGACATCACACAAAAATCCTCACATATGCCTCCCTTTTCACCCCTGTAATTACCTGCTAATAAGAGAGACATTACACTTCGTGAGATAACGAAAGTTCAAAGAAGTTGAGAAATTCATTTAAAATGAGGTAATGTAGAATAGAATTAAGCTGAAAGCCGTTATTTTACAGAGGAGTCTGAAATTCTAGTGTCTCTGTATTCCCAGTAGCCTCTGCCAGGAACTTGAGCAAGCTGCATAAAGAGGCATCCATTGTCTTTGCTGTGCTTCATGTTCATTAAGGAAAATTTGGCCTTATGTAGGATATGAGCATTTTGTTAGTTGTGTGCCATAGAGATCTCCAGAATCCAGAAGGCTCCTTTGTTCTATAGTCAATGGAAATGAATTGCTGAATGCTGCCAAACCTTAGTGAGTAGAAACACATTTAAGGAAAGTATATATATTTTTTTCCTTAAGCCCACATTTAAAGACCATCTTGAAAATGACGGCTAATGTTCTGTAGATTGTTAAAGATGCATACTTAAAACATGGATAAAGGTAGTTCTCTCTTATGTGGGATGGAGAGGTCTTGCATTTCTTTTCTATGATCCTAAACACAGAATGAAAACTACTTTTTCATTTTGCATCTGACAACATTTCTAAGTACCTAGTCCTTAATGAGCTGTAGTGGGTGCTATTAGAAACAGCAAGATAAACAAAAAAACAGGTCTCCAACTTTGTCTCAAATACTGTGAGGAAAAGAAAAGGAAAGAAAGAAAGAAAGAGAGAGAGAGAGAGAGAGAGAGAGAGAGAGAGAGAGAGAGAGAGAGAGAGAGAAAGAAAGAAAAGCAAGCAAGCATCCTTGGACTACTCAGAGATGGAAGTAAAACCTAGCAGTACTTTAAAATAGATGTCAAAATGGTTCTGAATGTCATGCTTTGCCTTTGCAACTTATACTAGAAGAGAACACCCAAGGGCTACAGTGAACATGATGGATAGCCCTTGGAGACAATGTTAAAAGGCTTTGTCTGGACCTTAACAAATAAAAACAAACAGAAAGTCATATGTGCTGTATCTTTATCAGTCTTATAAAGCCTTTTTATGGCTTTTATAGACAGTCTCAGGGAAAATGGGGTAACACAAATGAGTTCTAACACTTTAAGTGACTACCTGGCAATATTCTTACATCTGTGTATCCTCAAATGTTTTAACAGCGTGTAGCTTAAAGCCTGTTAGAATTTGAATGGAAAACTAACAGCAGCAAACATAGTCACCATTTCCTTTAAGATACTGTAAACTGAAGAGTTAGTTTTTCTGTTTTAAATTCACTGTCTTAAGTGTGTGAATCTCCCTCATTCTATTACTAAATGTAATTCCTATATTTTCTAACAAAAATAAATGTAATTATTGGGACAAATATTGAATATCTAAATTCGAGTATTTAGCATATATATCCTTCTGAATTCTGGTTCAGTTTCTGAGATTAATTACCTATTTAGCAATGAAAATCTGATACTATTTTGCATACCACTTTTAAAAATGTAACATTTATCTGTCCACAAAAATAATTCCATATCTAGAAGAGGAAACAGAAACATTTAATGGGCAAAAATATAGGCCTTTTCTTTTCTAAATAATAACAGTCTTCTCTTCTGAGTTGTACACATGATTAGCATCATTTCAAAGTATTTCAGTATGCATATTTCTGCTATATTACTGTATACACAGATGCTGAGAGAAAGTGGAAATTGAAACAAAAAATAAAATATCATTGAAAAAGTGGAGAAATAAAACAAGGAAAAGAGGGTGGCCAAACAGCTCTGTGTTAGGAAACCACCCACGGTTGTTAAAAAGTAGAATTTAATCCTACTGGAAAAATTAAAGAAACCAGAGAGTGAACACATCTCAAAACAGTCTCAGTTAAAGGAAAACAGATCTAGGATATTTATATAATATTTCTCATCCACCACGAGAAAGAAGGATTCTTAGGATTAATTTCCTGCTATACCTTGCCTACCATTAGGCATCAAAGGATCTACAGTCATGAATAAAAGTCCTGTGGCCAAAAAAACATGGCTTCTGGAAGCTGGATATTTGACCAATATTCAACAATATGGGGAACTATAGTATCTGTTAAAATATTACAGTGACAAAGGGTTAAATTTATATCTTATGCTGGATACTAGACTTTTTATATTCACTACAAACATGTCAAGTCTTTATCAGGTATTATAAATATTCTATATATTTCACATGTAGATTTTATTATTTGATGATTTCTTTCAAAAATATAAGTTGAAATCTGGCTTCTGTTTTAAGAGCTACCTTATGACTTACTATCTTCTATCTCCATGAGACATGATTTAACTCAATTTTAGAACTTCATACTTCATTAAAAGAATTAAATGGAATTTTAACCACTTTTCCAGGCATCAGTTGAAAACTAACTCAATTTACATTAGTCTGTTGACATGAGGGAGGAAAAATTTTGTTTCTTATTCATGACGTTATGATATGTATTTGAATCACTAGACTTGGATATCAACAGAGAAAACTCACAAATGTCAAAAGACATAAGTTAAGAAGAAATCAGAGAAGGGTTGTTTTTCTATTTCCTTAAACTATACTTTCAATTTTTCAAAAGTAAGCTGTTTATTTGTGTGTGCGTGTTTGTTGTTGTTATATTTTCTTTTGAGGGGTAGGGTAAGCAGTAGATGAACTAGAGAACCTAGATAGATGTAGTTTGGTCTAGAATTATTCAATTGCCAATTTAAAAATGGTAGTTTATTTGCTTTCACTATATGTGTCAAAGTTGGAATTGAATGGTGTGAAGTGAGGAGAGAGGAGAACAAGAGCAAGAGAGGAAGAGAATAAATCCATGAAAAGTTCAGCCACTGGAAAGGTGGGTTTGGAATTAAGGAAATAGACAACTATTACAAAGTTGTGAGTATAGAGTTGATACACAAGCAATTAGTGACTGATTTCTGCTTTAAAATGGACTATGAAATTGATACAGAAAATAGCAAATAAAGAGTGGCATTTGGGAACTCATCAAATCATTATTATTTTGTTAAAAGCAAAAGGAGAATGCTTTTCCCAGAGGACATGTCATAGTGGTAAGCATTGGACTTTTAAAGGCTTTGTTTTAAGCTGGTGTCTATCTAATGTATGGAAAAAGAATAATGTATTTGGCTTAAGGATCATGAAAAATTGAGAAAGGGGAGTTCAAATTTGGATTTTAAATGTTGTATCTATTGGAGATCATGGAAAAGATGTTGTCTAGATACTTTGCTAAAAATATCTAAAGTTATAGGAGCAGTCTGGCTAAAAGATATAATGTGGGAGTCATCTGCACAGTCTACTTAGAGCCACGAAGTATTCTATCTTATCAAAAGATGAAAGTAGAAAAGGATAGTGAAGGAGAAATTAATTTACTGCCCTCCTAGGTTTTCAGGTCAGAAATTTGAGAGAAGAACATCCAGGAGTGTGTGAAGTGCCTGACAGGGACGCAGATATAACCAGGAACAAGTAGGCTTCCTGAAACCAAGAGAAGAAAATATTGCAAGAAGGAGCGGAGTCATAGATGAAAATGGATACGGGTTCCAGGGGGTTGCGGCAGGAAAATGGCTTATTAGATTTGCACACATTCAGACCAATTTCACTTCAAGTAGAAGAACGGAAGTGATATCATGATTGTAGTAGTTCAAGAGACAATTATGTGAAAATTGCATGGGGTGTAGATAAGCTCTATGGGTTTTCTGTAAAGTGGAAAGGGGAGAAGTAGCTGCTGAAAGTAGTGGAATTAAGGTGCACTTTGTTGTTAGTATATTAGGAGAAATGGACTCATGATAGTCACCAATAGAAACGATAGGCGGTGATACAGATGATTATATCACAGACCACATACAGTTGCCTTTCTCTTTCTCTCCAATTTCCTCTACTGCATTCTCCCTCTCCACCTTCTCTCCCTCTCCCTCCCTTCCTCATCCCTTTCTCTCTGAAAAGGTCAATATGAAAGCATGCTGTGTTGTGCCCTTGTAGCACCTCCCTACTGCAAGCTGAGAAATAAGTTTATGGTCCTGCCTAAGGTCTGCCTCTACGTCCCTTGACACTACACCATAGCCAGGACAGATGGCATGGTAGTGATATGAACCTTGCTGACCTGCCTGCTTCCAATCCACACCAAATACATAAATAAAACAAAATAAAATAAAATAAAATCTGTAAGAGTCAGAAACCCATTTTGTCTTCTGGATTCTTCTTCATTTCCTGGCTATATTGTGTTGTAATGACATGTCCTTGGAAGATGATTACGAGGCAAAAGGGCTGGAGAGATGGCTCAGTGGTTAAGAGTGCATACTGCACTTGCTTGTACAAGTATGAACTTGGTTCACAGCAACCACCTCAAGTGGCTCACTGCCATCTTTAACTTTAGTGCCAGGGGATCAGATGCCCTCATCTGTTCTTCAAGGGCACTGCATTCATGGGCATGCGCGCGCGCGCGCGCGCACGCACACACACACACACACACACACACACACACACATACACGCAAGTGAGCAAAAATAAAATCTTTAAAGCAAAAATGGAACTCTTTTTTTGCTGTATTGGCTAATTTTTAATGTCAGCTTGACACATGCTAGGTAGAGTCATTTGAGAAGAGAGAAACTTAATTGAGAAAATGCCCCCATCATATTGGCCTGTAGGTAAGCCTATAGGGCATGTTCTTAGTTAATGATTAATGTGGGAGGGTGCAGCCTGTTGTGGTTAGGCGGTTCTGGGTGTTATGAAAAAGAAGGATGAGGAAGCCATGGGGAACAAGCCAATAAGAGGCACTTCTCTAAGGCTTCTTCATCAGTTCCTACCTCCAACTTCCTGACCTGCTTGACTCCATGTACTGCTTACCATTAGGAATGTACTGTCACCTGAAAGTATAAGCTGAAATAAATGCTTTCCTCCCCACGTTAACTGTGGTCACAGTATTTATCATAGCTTCAGAAACCCTAAGACCATAACCTACATTTAAATATGTCTTTGCTTCATAGCTACACTATTTCAATCCTGAGCCTATGACACATGTATAGAAAAGAATTTTGAGTTTAAAGTAAACTCTCATGAGAAAAATTAGCTACATTGATAAACAACATTTAAACACACAAAATTTAGACCTTATTTCTGATAATGTAACAGGCTACGGTCAATGAGCCAATTTGACTGACCACAATAAGCCAGTACCATGAGTTCTGGTAGCTACTTGGTCTTGTGAAACGTTGCAGTAGAAAGTAATAGTGGCACCTTTAGGGCATGTACAGTTAAACGTAGGTCACATAGTGAGGACAGAGATCACTGGTTAAAGTTGTTGTCAATGACTGCTGTTCAACGAAAAGACTCAGCTCCTAAAATAGATCATCTTGAGAGGGAGAGCTACTTCTCACTAGTTATTTTATGACAACAAGAAACTTAGATATTATCAAAATCCTGCTGTTGCTAGCATTACAACTAATACACAGTGGGCCCTCAATGTGCATTTGTAAGATAATTAAAAGCTGGTATTTTAATTCATGTTTATTGACTCTCTCCTCACATATTGAATTCTGCTTAGAGTTAATCTTTCAACAGAGCAAAATTAATATGCCTATAATATTTTTCAATCAGCAACGGTGCTTCTGTGAAAATTTTAAAACAAATTAAAACCCTGATAAAAATGAAATAATTAAAATTCTTTTCAAATTTCAATTATCAAATGCAGAAATTGAGATTTTTCTACTTAGCCAGAAGCATGCCACTTCCTATGCCTCTTATTAAGATGATTCTTGCATAGATATCTAAGAACTGATTTAAAAAATAGCAAAAAAGGAAGCCAAAACAAGTGGAACAGGAAAAAGAAGGCTGGGGTGTATTTCAATAGTTTACCTGGACTCTCACAAAGCACCTACAGGAAATGAAAACTGTTAGGTACCAGTGTTTCATTCATATTGTCTACTTCCTACAGACAAATTTCAATCTGTACAGCCTGCATTTGACAATAGAAATTTTACAGCAGTGTCAATGAAGTGCTTCCGTAGGTAAAGGAGCCTGCTGAAAAAGTATGATGCCTTAGAACCTGCAAAATGGAAGGAGAAAATCAACTCTAGATAAAACTCTCAATTTGTTTAATGACTTCATACATGCTATGTCATATGAGCATGTGCACGCGCGCGCGCGCGCACACACACACACACACATACATGCATGGAACATTTAATATTAGGGGAAATTAAAGAAAATTATGAGAGTAAGAATTGCTAAACAATGCTTTTCATACCTCCGGGAGCAGGAGAGCCCACGTGTTCTTCTACTTAAGAGAGAGGCCATAAGAAAATGTATGTTTGGGATTGTTTGGTTCAGAAAAATAAAGGAATGCATATTCATATGAGGCTGAAGAGATGAGAAACGGAGAGATAGGGCATACACAAAATAATCAACAACATAGACCAACCACACGACAGATACAACAAACCAGATATATAAATAATGTAAGACGTAAATAGAAAAGTTGTGAAGAAGAATAATTGTTGTATAGTTATCAGAAAAATCAGAAGTTGAGAAGCAGGAAAGAAGAGAATTAGAAATAAAGCTATGACCTATATCAGACAACCAAAAAGGAGAAAAAGTAGGGAGACAATAGTCTAACTATGCAGAAAGAGCAATTTTTGGTCCAACTATTTTCACGTCTTGCTTTGCACAAAGTTACCCAGATGCAGTTTCTGTCTGCTAAGCAAAAGCAGTTGAAATCATGCTAAGTTTAGGGCTGGAAGAAGAGATATAATGAATCAGAAGATTAATATGTTGGCATTTCAGTTGGGTGTATGAGGAGTTGAACTAACCGCAGACACGGACAATTCTTGTCCACCAAACACGATTATTGCAGCAGTAATAGATGATAGGATAAATTAAACATAATGTCTCATTAGAAAGTAGATGCTAGTTTTCCTGAAGGAAGCGTGGTGAGATTGGGTTTTTGTATGTGGGTGTGTTGTCTTGGTGTTTTAGGGTGTAGTGTGGTTGGGATTGAGTCGGTCTGGTTGTGTGCGATGTGGGATTGGATCGGTTTTGTATTTTTTAGAATGTTATGTAGTGGGCCTGTTTTGGGGTTTGGTCTGGCGAGACTGTGGTTATAGACGGAGGTGGCGGTGTGGTTATTTGAGTATTGTTTCTTGAGGTTGTTGGTTTGGGTTGGAGTGTGATTTTTTGGATGGGCGTATTAGTGAGTTGGGGTGTAGTGTTTGTGACGTTGTGGCAGGTTGGGGTGGAGGTACGCGGGAGGGTTGTTAAATTTTTTGTTGGTGTGCCGTGAGATAGTTGTAGGTGTTTTATGAGAGGAGTTTGCAGGATGTGGGTTAGTGCGTTAGTGTGAAGCGTGTAGGAGATGAAAGTTCAACTGCAGATATAGACAGCGCTTAGACGTCTCCTCCATTCATGTTGAGACAGTAAAGCTATAAGTGTATTCTCATAAAGAGTATATTTCAATGTTACGAGCTTCGGATCTGGTATGTACTTCATATATCTGTGGTACAGAGTGTAATGACTTGTCTCAGAGACTTTTTAATGTTATATTGAGGTTGATAGAAAAAAAGCATTAAGTGATCTCGCTTGTGAGGAACAGTATGAGAATTAACAGTAAGTTAGGCTTAAATTCATGAGCCACGAGCAGGTGTTTGTGTTGTAGAGGAAAGCGTTGCCTGTGCCGCCATGTTGATTCCTGATGTATTATGGGTGTTTTACAGAAATAGCGGGAGGTAGATATTATGTAAAGGTTCTGGATATATGAAGAACAGAGCACTCGGATACAGCAAAAATGGCTCAAAAGTGTGATGTGTGGTTTCTTTCGCTAGTGTATTGTGCGTGATTATTAGTGGAAGTTTAAGGTGGTCTTAAGATATATTTGTCGTTACGGGTAGAGTTTAGTGGTAAACTCTCGATCTGGATTCCAGATTAGATGGTTGGGGGTTGGGAGTGTTTCGAAGACAGGATTGATGAAGTGTTGCAGACTAGTATGGACTGGCACAGTGATGATTCTTGTCACGTCCGTGAAATAGCGCAATTACTTAAGTATGAACAAAATAGTATTTGGCGCAGTGGTTGAAAGTTTATAGGATGATTGCAGGAAGGTGTGGAGGTGAACAATACGTGATTATAGGTAAGTCATATGAGGTGTGAGAGCGGTAATGTAGGAGTGTTAGTAGTCTTCAGAGGACGCGCGAGGGTCTGTTTACGGGTTTCTTTCATCGCGGTGGGAAGTGTCGAGTGGCGCCTTGAAGTGGGCCGACAAGTGTGTAATTCTAGCATCGATGTGTTGGCGCTCAGGTCTCGGAACTAGGGTAAACGTACAGCGGTCAGACATTCAAGCCCGCTCAAGGCGAGAAATACAGTGGAGTTGTGGGAGTTTGGACTTGTATTGTTAGATATGCGAGGGAGAGGGGTTCGTTAGGGTGGGAGCGTATAAGATTATGTTTTGGCTTTAGTATGTGTGGCTGGATTTCGTAATTAGGTTGCACTGCTATCGGTTCTTTGGGTTCTTTTTGCAGGTTGCAGTATGATGTGCTTTCTTAATGGAAGAACTTTGTCCTGTATATGTAATGTGCGATTGTGAAATGGGATGGTGTGAGTTGATGAAATGGATTAGTTGTGAGAGCGCATTTATATATTGTAATTGCGCAGTTTATGCTAGATTCTGTTTGAAATTCAGTCCTAACTGTATGGATCTAGGTTTGTCTAGAGATTGTTCACTGCTCTTCTCGATATGTGATGGTTAAGGGTTACAGTTCAGCTCGGCATTTGTGCTAGGAGTCGGTTGTGTTGGTTAGGTTGTCCTGGAAGATAGTTAGGTTTGCGCAGATTGTTGAATGATTGGGTGCGTCATCATGTGTACAAAAAGTGTGCTGGGTACCACTTTGTACGCGTCACGTATCGTATTCCTATGTTCGTCTGGAAGAATTCTCCAACGTGGTGATGCTTTGGTGTGTGTGTTCGTTTGTTAATCTGTGGCTAGAGCGACCGTTGCCTTTCTTTGCTGGACACTTATCCACTGAGGAGTCGTGCCTAGTTGTACCTGCATTATAATAGTATGTGTTGGGTGACTGTTTTTCGCTTTGAGGCGATTGTTTTGTGGGTGTGATGGGTAGGTTAGATATACTCAACGATTTTAGAATATTCTTATTTGTGATTGACAGATAAGTTGTTAGCTACTGGGAGGCTAGTGCGTGAGCGGTTTTGTGAAGATAGCGGCTTGCAGTGTTGTCGTAAGAGTCGTGAACGCAGGACAAAGAATGTTTGCTATCTTGTTCTGGGGAGTGTAGAGGTGCAGCTGGACGGTCTCGTATAGTGTTGGGTGTTATATGTCCAGGAGTGCATTAATATATCGTTCAAGAGCTTGATCTATGGCGTTAAGGTGGAGAGAAAGGGAATGTGTGCCTGGTGAATTGTGGAGCTTGCAGACAGCCATATGCGAGTCAGATGAATAGTTCATTGATTGCGTGGCGGGTTACGGCAGAAGATAATGTGGAGGCTGAGGGAGAGGTGGTGTGGGATAAGAATGGTGTCCTCCGGTCTTACATTGTTGTGTGGCAGGGCTGTCTCATCAGTGAATACCATTTCCTTTAAGAACTGTTGGATTATAGGAGGGATGACAAGTGTGTTTTCCAGATGATGTGTCATAGTGAGGATGTAGTCTTCAATGCTTTTACAATAGGGATACGTGAGACGGGTGGTATGTGTTGAATAGGGCATAGCATGAGTGGCGGTAGTGTGGTGTGGAGATTAGTGGTTAGCTGCTAGATAGCAGTTTGTGTTGTGGCACATCTTGTTCTCGGTGGGTAGGGGATCGTGACTTAACAACCGTTTGGGAGCTGAGTGTGCGAGTATATAGGTGGTGTGGATCTTCGTCGGTCGTCACTACGTGGGAAGTAGATGAGATGACGATGTTTTTAGTCTCCTAGTGGGGCGTGTGATTGGTGTTGGGGAGGATGTAGTCTTTCTTAGGTGCGCTTATATTGTCGGCGCGAGTGTCTCTCTAAGTCGCTTAGCGGCGATGGTCTGCATGTTGGTGTGATAGTGGATTTTTTAGAGGTTTTTGGTTGAGTATGTTAGTATTGGGCTTGTCTAGTGAGTGTTGGATGGATCTGTCGAGTTTCGTGAGCTGAGGGATGTGTTGTAGACGGGCGTGAGTTGCTTGGTGATGTGCGGGGTGATTGTGTTGTTTTGTGGAGTTTGACAGTTAGGGGATGATAGTTGGTGTGTTCTTGTCTTTGTGTTCTGTGTGTCTGGGTGTTGGTGGGCGGAGTTGGTAGATGTGGGGGTGATTGTTAGGGGCGGGGTGTGAGTTAGGTCGTAAGGTTGAGAAGAATAGAGTTCTCAGAATTGAGCTGGTGTGATATTTATGGGGTCTTTTGATCTTTTCAAGTATGTCTTGGAGACTTAGTTTTGTGGTCTTATTTGGTACTATGGGAGTGGTTGTTGACTTTTGCGAATGATTGGTAGTTTGTGTTATCTGTCATGAGAGTATTGTGATGTGTGTGATGGAGTTGGTGCTATACGTGCTACTGGTTGTGTTTGTAGTGTGTTGGTGTGTGTGTTGGTGTGTCTCGGTTGCTGGTGGGTTAGGTACTGGTGTGATTGACGGGGAGTTGAGTTGTGGTAGGCTTCTATTGTGTGTGATGTATTTGAGCTGATGGCTTGATAGCTGTCGGTGGTTGTATTAGAGAGTCCGTATGCTGATGTGTGTGCGGTATATCGATGTTTTCGTCTCGATGATGATTTGTCTTCGGGAGAGATTAGGGTTATTTCCCGAGGTGGGATGTGGCGTGTTGTCGTACATTGTCGAGTTGTATACGCTTTGCTGGTTTGGTTTTTGTGTTGGGCTCTGTTTAGAGACTGCTTTGTGGTTGCACCCGTTAATCGACCTTTGCCGTGGGTAGTTTTCGTATTGATAGTAAACCTTTCTTAGACTACAAGTCGCTTGGTACTGCACTAGTGATTGTTCTTTAGCTTGTTGTGTTATGATGGTCTCTCGCATTCTGTGGAGTATGGTTGTGTGACGTGTGTTTTGGATGTTCCGTGTGTTTGCTATGTCTATTGTAAATGTTTTTTTAGTCTTAGTTGCTGTTGTATGTGTTTTCTGAAAGCTTACTGGTATCTGTTAGGGATGGGTGATGTACAAAGCATGGGACTCTATTAATGGCTATAAATGGTCTGTTATTTCTGAGAGTTTTAGATGAGTAGTAAAGTTTATATTTATATCTGTAATATTTTATCAGTGGATGGGTTGTTTTGCGTGTGTTGTTTTGGGGTCTTTTGGGCGTTGGGCTGTATGGTGCATTATTTGGTGTTGTTTGGTTAGTAATGTGATACATGGAATTAATGTGGTTGGTGTTTGTTGGTTGATAGGGTGTATTGTTGTGTTATTGATTTGTAGATATATAGTTTTTTTAGATAGTAAGAGAGAGGATTTTGATTTTGAGAGTATTATGGTATTGGACAGATTTGGGAGAGGAGGAAAATGATAATAGAGAGCTATGTGGAGTCAGATGAGGTATGAGTCTGAGAGAGATGACGATGTTTGATTATAGAGTGAAAGGGCATTGGGGTAATGTAGGTAAGTCTGAGTGAATAGAGGCTTAGTTTGTAGGGTATGATGTGGGTAATATTTCTGTATAGGGCGGTGCGAGTTCTTTTGTTATTAGGGGTTGGTTGTTGCGTATGGTATTATGTTTAGTGTAGGAGAGTTTTATACCGTATCGCATGTTACATGGCTCCTCCTAGTTTGATTGGAATGTGCTTCTGCCGAGCATGGGTGATGCTTGTCTCTTTTTAACCTGGGGGCGAGGTAGTGGGTTTCTATTTCGTGGGTTAGTAAGATCTTATTATGAGGTTCCTGTAATCAGAGAGCGGTTGGCGACTATATCCTATGTGACGGTTGTGGCACTCTTTAGTACCCGTGGTCCTGTCTTCTGGCCAGCTCAGTGAGGAGTCATGTATTGTACGATTTGGTTTGGTTCACCAGGGTGGTGCAAAATTATGGGTACCGATTGTTAGCCCGTTTGTTCTCTGGGTTGCATGTGTTGGGCATGGTAGCACCTTTCAATTACGTTATGAGGATAGCTTAGCCAGATTAGGTGATGATGCAGTCTGTCCGAGTGTCAGTTATATCAGTATTGTATCCTCCATGTCTATTGGACGTGTCGGTTGTTATGTGTTTTCAACAAGTAGGATCTTATTTCAGGTAGTTAGGGAGGGTTAAGCATAAGGAGGTCTATGGATCCATTTATTGCCATGATTGGTTTTTCCGTTAGAGTTGTGCTGGTTTTTACCTTCTATGGAATGTGGTGTGCTTTTGTTTTTGTGTGTTAGTTCTGAGGTGTCTAATAGGAAATGCTTGTTTTCTGTAGCAGTAATTTGACCCTAATGTTGATTTATATTGTGGAATTCTTGGGAGCTTCCTATAATAAGGAGTTTGTTCGTGTGATTCTGTTAGAAAGTTCTTTACCAGTATTAGTTAGCACTCTATAAGTCCGTCATGAGAGAAGGCTGGCGATTTGTGATTGTGGTAGGTTTGGTGATCTTAAGTGGGCAGAGACTGCGGATGATAGATTATGACCTTGATGCGTCATATATGGCTTTTGTTGGTTGTAGGAGGTCTCGTTTGTAGAACTGTTTTGGGAAGGATATTATGTTTGAGTTAGGTGGAGGTAGTGACGTGATATGTTGAGCTTGGGTGCACTGGTTAAAAGGCCATCCCATTTTCATTAGTCAGTCTCTCTCGTCTCTTCTTTGCTTTCTGGTGGTTTGGATAAGGTCGTGAAGGTCTTCAGCTACATCTCTATTGGGTGTGTTGGTGCTCCTGACGTGGCGGGCTGTGCTGATGCCATGGTTCTGCCCATTATTGTTCTTTGGATCTAGCCCTGCATTATCTAGGAGCCCTATATTATTTATTTATTATTTTTCTTTCTTTTTAGTGGTGAAGGTCTGGTAGTGGCATTCGTTAAACACAGAGTTGGCCAATATTGTTAGGCTAAGAGTCCTAATGGTATTTAGGTGTGTTATTGTGCTAGTGGTTCTTTTTTTTTTTCTTTTTTTATTATCAGAAGGTTTTATAAAGACGTGTCAGAGCTAGACATGTAGGAGCTGACTATAAAGAGGTTTTCTGGGCGACATGGAGGCAGCTGTTCCTATATGATTATCTTATCAGCAGTCGTCACATGGTATCAACACTGTTCGACTCAACACTATGTCTGAAGGGCATGCACCGCAATTGTTTGGGAGGCGATGGAGAGTTAAAGAATGAAGCAGTGAGTTCCACGCTCATAGTCTGATTGAGCATTTTCTGGTCCTTGACATGCTATTTTAACGCTGTCAAGTCTGATTGGGAAATAGATTTGTCTTACTGTGGATTCTAGGATTTCCGAGATAAGAGGCAACAGCATCAGGGAGTCCCTAACCTAGAATCAACCTTTCTGGGTATCTCTATGACTGAGAGCCTCTCTAATTATGTTTTGCGGTTTTCCTTAGGTGGTGTCTTGTGATGTAATTGTGAGACATGTATGTCGATCTAGTGATGATTAGCTTGTGGAAGGCGAAGAAAAAAAAAACTAATGGAAGAAAGAAAATATTTTTTGCTTATGGTTCCAGAGTGACAGGGTCGAGGCACCAGGCATACATGGCAGATGAGCGTTCACATCTTCAACCACAAGCATAACGTGGAAAGAGAAAACTGTAAATGGTATAAGTCTTTAAATTCTCAACTAATCATCAAGTAAAGTTAAACTGAGAACTTGTTAACTTCTTACAAGGTCCATGTGTAAAATTATTGATTTTAATTCAACTTAACAGAATTGATTTATGATCTGTCAACATAAAAGTACTCTAAAGTTAGCTGATGTTTCACATTGTAGTCATATGTTAATTTGTGTTTTTTCTTGACTACTGGAGACCAAAGTTGGTTTGGATTTTTCTCTGTTTTCATTCTTGCTTTAGAAAGCTAAGACATCTAATCCAACAGTCCTGTGAGAACTTGAAAATATGATGCTATCAAAAATCATTTCAGCTGGGAATGGTGGTGTACACCTTTAATTCCAGCTCTTCTGGGAGACAGAGGCAGGTGGATCTCTGTGAATTCAAGGACAGGCTGGGCTGCAAAGTGGGTTCCAGAACAGCCAGGGATTTTACACAGAGAAACGCTGTCTTTTTTTTTTTTTTTTTTTTTTTTTTTTTTTTTGAAGTAGCCAACTTGAAAGTCAATTGCATATCCATCAAATAATTTAGATACATAACACAAAATAGATGGGTGGTAACACAGTAGTATTTTTTACAACTCAAAAATACTAGAGTTCTATTTTTCACATTTAATCAAATCTTTATTCAAAGTGGTGTTTTAATAGGTAAATAATTTTGTACCAACCATACAACCATACTAGCATTAAGTGAAAGGTTGTTAGCCAAGAACAACCACAGGCAGTACTACTTCGATTCTAACATGAGGAGAGATGTTGCCATCAGGTGGCTTGGGACTAGGACAACATTGCCAACTCCAGTGAGACCTTTCCTTCATATTTTCAAGCTCGACCTAATTATTGTTTTCCCTTTATTTTTCTGCACTATTTTTAATAATTGTAATATTTAACATTCTTTTTACTGTATACAACAAAATTATTTATCCTGCAATGTTGGCTTGGTTCACTAAACTCAGTCATGCTAACACTGGAATTAAAAAAAAATATTAGAAAACTTCCAATTAATTCAAGCAGTTAGTCTTTGATGCCTTATGAAGCTAATGCATTGATAACAACCAATTAATGTCAATTTTAGAAGAGCTCATTTGTCACAAGTATCTATGGGAATAACTTCTGAAAATTCCTCTCATTTTCAGAACTGATCTTTTTGTAAGACTTTGCATACACATTTAAAATATACCTTCAATTTGTTTCTTCACTGTGAATTTAGCTAGCATAACTTCCCTTAAAATAACTGTGTTACCAAATTTACCTTGGACTTCCTTCCCATGTAATCACCCTTTGGAACCTAAACAAAATACATAGCTTTGCTATTAAACTATGTACAATTCTGTTGTAGAACATTGTTTTAAGAAGTGTTACATTTGTTTATGCTGTGGAACATTTGTTTAATGATGCAAAGATGTGTTGCATTCTTTTATGTTGCATCTGTTTAACTCTGAAGCTGTGTTACTTTGCCTGTATAAAACACCTGATTGGCCCAATAAAGACCTGAATGGCCAATAGCAAGGCAGGAGAAAGGATAGGTGAGCCTTGTAGGCAGAAAGAATAAATATAAGGAAAATCTGGGAAGAGAGAGCCATAGGAAAAAGGAACAAGAAAAGAAGAGGCCAGCCACCCAGCGAGATGTAGAACATGAAGGAAAGAAAAGATATGCTGATATAGGGAAAGGTAACATCCCAGAGGCAAAAGATAAATGGGATAATTTAAGAGAAGCTGGCTAGAAATATTCATAAGTAAGAATAAGCTGCCATATGTGTATTTATTGAGAGCTGAAAAAGTAAAAAACAAACAAACAAAAAAGCACCTACAGTATGCCCCTGACCTAAAATTATGTATGCATATATGATCTGTTAGCTAAATAACTAAGTACAACAGCATCCACTGAAAGCAGCAGCATTGAAAGCAATAATTTAACATCCAATATGACTGTTATAAGCAACATGTTGATTAACAGCTAGTCATTGTTTTGAATATAAGTTGGGGTCTTCTCAAAGATAGTAGAGTAACTTCTTTCCTCATATAACTCTGTTAAAATTTCTAGTAGGAAAGAACCCATGTATTTCACATAATACACTTTCTGAACTATTCAATAATACAGACCAAGACCTTCATATGGGGCAATAGACATCAGATACACACACAACAGACAGATAAAAGACAATGACAAGTTCAGATGGAAGACACAGGCACAGAAATGGAGAATTCAAATTTAAGTTCACTACAAATAAACTTCTTTAAGTAGAATAATCTTTTTGTTCTTTAATATGATGTCAATGCAAATTATTTTCTGAATTTTCTATGGCTGTTCACAGAAGCCAAACGTGTATGTTTGCTCAGTGTGTGTGTGTGTGTGTGTGTGTGTGTGTGTGTGTGTGTGTGTGTGTATGAGAGAGAAAAAGACAGACAGGCAGACAGGCAAGCAGACAAACATATAGAGAAACAGATAGAAAGTGGTGGGAAATGCCGGGCGGTGGTGGCGCACGCCTTTAATCCCAGCACTCGGGAGGCAGAGCCAGGCGGATCTCTGTGAGTTCAAGGCCAGCCTGGGCTACCAAGTGAGTTCCAGGAGAGGCGCAAAGCTACACAGAGAAACCCTGTCTCGGAAAAACCAAAAAAAAAAAAAAAAAAAAAAAAAAAGAAAGTGGTGGGAGGAAGAGATACAAGAAAAGTGAAATTTATGTATTTTAGTCTTAATATCATCTTCTAATGTGGAATAGTGACTTGGAAATATATCAAAATTATAAAGAGTGCCAGAGACTCGACGAAGATATTTGTATGACAGTAATATTCTTAAAGGTGACTATGTCAGTGGATTAATTTGCATATGGACTATATGTCATAATCTTGCCCATTATCTCTTAACTGCAGTACTATGCTAGAGGCGAAGGTTTATTAATTCTGTAGTTTTTATCTAGTTTTAAATTTAAAATTGGAGTGGCTATATAAAATCTCACATTCATATTTTTCACAAAAGTTTCTTGAAATAAAAGGTGTGAGTCATTTCCAAAGCAACGCATGCTCGGATTCAGTTGCTCCTGTCACTTTTGGAGAATGAGAATGACACTCTCCAGTTTTGACACATTCCACTTTGGGGATTGTTGTAAAGCTGATTTACATATCTCACTAATGGTTTCCCCTTTGGTAGGATTTTGAGTTTGTCTTCTTCTTAAAGGCAGAATAGGTATTATTTAGTGATAAACTCATGGATTGAAGCCATGGGCTCAGATTGCTCTAACCTCAGTTTACTCATTTGTAAAGGGAAATGTTGTCGTCGGATTTACCTCATAAGAACTTGATACTGGACAAGCTCAAATGGAGTAACACAATACCTAGATCGCTGTAAAAATCGGTGCAATGGAGAGTTTATCTCTGAGGAACTGCTCCCATAGCAAAAGTGAGAACACTCCTTTGTTTCTGCACATCACTCATAACTCTCTGGCTGGTCTCCAAATGTGGAGGAAGACTGAGAGATCTCTTCAGATTGTCAGGGTTTCATGTCATCAGTTAACGTCTGACTTCAGTCAGCTAAGATGTTTGCATTTCTATTGCTTTGGAGAACTTACCACTGGTATTTTTCTAAAGTTCAATCACCTTTGCATTTCTGTGCCGTGCTCACACTTATTATCACTTTCTAATTCCCAACTTTTTTTCAGAAAAGCTCTTCTATATTCTGTCACTCAAAAACATTTTCACACATAGTTTGCACATTTCTAGTTATACTTCCATTGTAAACAAAAGTGGTTGAAAGAGGACTAAGTCCACTTTGCCACCAGTAAAGGATGAAAGTGCAGTGTGTTCTGATATAGTTTCAATAACTGTTAGCCAAGTTTAATTGAATTATTCTCAGGCTATTTGGAGAAGCCACCTTATGCTGAGATATAACTCTCTAGAGCATGTTGTAAGAAATAACAAAGTAATTGAATTGACTTTTCTAAAAATACACACATTTTTGAAACTCAACAATTGTAGCAGTCTTTGTTACAATCAACATATTTTCAACTGTCCTTTTTACCATTGCTGGTAGCTACTGTTTCACAAGACTTTTTACAGAAGGACTGAATAATACAATAAAAAGCAAGGCTATGCCAAGAATAACTAAACTTAATCCCTTCATCCCCCATAAAGAAAGCTGTGAAGCTGAGGACACGGAGAGTGAAGAGAGTCAGTGTCTGATCACTTCCTTACTGTCAAAACATGGGACTGGTCTGACCTACAGTGACTTCTAAATTAATCTTTCACTGCACTCTTTTTGAAAATTCATAAAGCTCATTCATCATTTATACTTCATTTTGATTTCCTACTCAGTGATGCATTTAAAATTTTCAGTCTCACATTTATGTACTTGATACAATTCCAAGACATTTTTTTTTCAAATAGAAAAAAAGATTTATTGTCTTATAATTTTCTGAAAACAAAATATTTCTTTTGTGAAGACTTCAGATCCTTTATTGTGAACAGAAGCAGTGACGGGAATGCTTCACTTAAGCCTTTATCTTCCCAAGTGCCTACAAGACTCATAGAGCCAGGAAAAGTATTCTGTTAATTCAGGCCAGATATTTGAAACAGTTCCATTATCATATGAATGTCAGTACACAGATACAAACAATACAGCATAGTACATTTGCTACAGAGAAGGGATATTTATGAAGGTGATCCTCTCTAGAGGCAGAATTCTGCTGAGTTATTGCATACACAAGAATGAAACCAGTAGCTTCCCTTCAGCTCTTTAACATTATACTACTCTTTATCCAATCAATAAATATGTTTACTGAATTTACCCTGTTTTTTTAAGTGAGTTCAATCATATTTTAATAGAGATTTTGTGAAAAAATGCTGCCCCATATTTTTCTTTGTGGCATTTACTATAAATACATAGAATAAGCAAGACTGCCAAAGGCTCTCTTCACACCCTGGAAGTTAGTTAGTGGATGGCATAGCTCTCTAAAGTGCTTTGTGTTAGTGCTTCCAATTGCAGGACAACAATGTCACTCTATAGCCATATTTATAAAGTGACTCATGCATTTTATAATTTTATTACAGGAAAGTTTAACATCCATTTTAATTAAATTGTTTATTATCTGACAATTTAACACAGTTTAATAATGTAGAAAATGAATAATAGTCATGTACACTCACACCGTCCACAGCTTCATACAAGAAGTCATGAAACATAGTCATGTACATCCACAGTGTCCACAATTTCATACATGTAGGTAATGAATCATAGTAATGTTCACCCACACTGTCCACAGTTTCATATATGTGGATAATGAATCACAGTCATTTTCACACACACTGTCCACAGCTTTGTATTTATAGTCATGAAACATATTTATGTGTACCCACACTGTCTACTCACACTCCTGCTCTTTCCACTGAAACAGTTTTACTTTCCATAAAGTTTTCCTCCCAATTTCATGTCTTTCCTTAAGTGTGACTGGTGAAATTTGATTGAGGTTTATTGCATTGAGCAGGGGTAGGAGGTGGTTTAGAGGTGTATGTAACTTTACTATCTATTTTTAAGAAATGAATTATAAAACAAACTGTTTAAAACTATGTGTAAGTTCCATTTGGTTTGCTACAGAGGTGAAACTTTATATTTTATATGAACATTTATTTTATCCTAATGATTTTTTATTTGAAAAAAAAGAGTGGTGGTGATTTTACGACATTTGTATCTGCAACAGATTCTGGTGTGGTCACAATTCTACGTAGCTACCTATCATTAGAATGACAAATTCTATTTTCAACCTATTTGAAGTTTTACAATGGAGAATAAGTAAATCACACATTTTCAATACACAGTCGGAAGAAAAGTATAGTGCTTTTTATTGCAGCTCTGTGAATGTGGCAAATGTTCATTTTATTTAAATGTTAAAATATTATCAGTGGCCACTGCATTTGCTGACTATATCCCTCAGCAAGCTGACACTGATATTTAAGTCGGCAATGGAAAAGGAATGGTAAGTTGCTTTCCTCCCATGGGCTCCACACTATTAAATGTGCTTTCTTTGAGTCTCTTATGCCTAGAGCAGCAGAGTGGCGCAGAGGAAATGTCCTTGGGCCCATACAAACTTACAGGTATAAAATGTAGAAAACAAAACAATTCTAAATACCAGAGCAAATTTATTAAACAGTCCATAGAAAAATATGTGGTAGACGTTTATTAACGTTTATTTATCATCCACATAAAATTAGAGGGTGGATAATGTGGAACAATTTCAAGTACCTATATGACTTAATGTTTAACCCTCTCCGTGTTTTTCAGGATGTTAGAAAGGACCTGTTTCCTTACCAACAGGACTGTAACTTCACAAGATTTTGTTGTTCATGTGCAAAGGACTCAGAAATAATTATTAAACACAAAGGTATTAAAAACACGGCATTGTACACACTTGTTGAAAAAAGCTACAATCCACAGACCCAGAGAGGTTAGGTAATGAGGAGGGCCCAAGGGAGACACGTGGATCTCCAAGGAAAGAGGAAACAGAGGAGATTTCCTGGTAGGACTGGGGTGAGGTGGGCATGGGATTTGAGGGATCAGCTTGGGGGTGGGTGGGGTGGGGGAGAATGCTGAGAGAGATGATTGGAAAGGGAGGCTTTAAGGAATAGAGTACAAGCTTGATGCAATGGAAACTTCCAGGAACCTACAAGGATGGCTCCAGATAAGACTCCTGGCAGCAGTGGATGCATAGTCTGAACTGGTCATCCCTTGTGAAAGGATTGGTGACTACCCCAGTTGTCATTAGAGAGCCTTCATCCAGTGACTGACAAATTCAGAGAGACATGGCCAAACACTGGGCCGAGCTCAGGGAGGCCGGCTGAGGAGAGGGAAGAGAGATTGTAGGAGCCAGGGGGTGGTCAAGGACAATGCAGGAAAATACACAGAAAGGGACAGCCTGGATCATGGGAACTCACTTAGTCTGAATAAACAACCTGGGAACCTGCATGGGACTGACCTAGGCCCTTTGCATATATGTGCCAGATGTGTAGCTTGGTTTATTTGTGGGACTCCTTCCAATGGTAGCAGAGGCTGTCTCTGGTGCTTTGGCAGGCCCTTGGGAACCTATTTGTCATGCTGGATTTCCTTGAGCAGCTAAAAAAACAGGGGTAGGTGCTCGGTCTTACAGCAGCCTGATATACCATGCTTTGCTGATATCCATGGGAGCCCTGTCCCTTTCTGAGAGAATAAAGAGGAGGAATGGATTGATGGGTAAGAGGGGAAGTAGGGGGAGGGAGTGGGAGGAGAGAAGAGAGGTGAGGTTATGGTTGAGCTGTAAAATAAATAAATTTACTAAAATAACGTATTTTGTCTCAAAAGAAATAAAGAAAAGAAAAAGAAAAAATCCTAGAATGGAGATACCATTCTATTGAAAGAATAATAAAATTATAAGTTCTGGAATGGGAAAATTTTAATATTACAGAATTCTGAAAGAAAATGAAAGAGATAAACCAATATAATAATCATAAAGCTCAACAGTCCATCTATCAACCATACTTCCTTTAATAATATATATGATGCCAATATCAGAAAGTATCAACAAACCTAAAAACTAAAGGGGGCTTGGTAAGAAATGGAAAAGAAAAGGAAAGCTAGAATAGACACTTCATTTCATGGCTTATTTTGATACCTTGAATAAATAAAAAGTAGGAAACAGTTTGAAACAGACAATATAATTAAATGTGGTTTATACAATAATAAACAACACAATAAATTATAAAAAATAGACAATCTGAAAGCATCAAAGTGATATGTGATATAGAAAAGTGAAGTCTCTTATGCTATCACAAAATAGTGAATTACAGAGAAGGAGGCTCCACAAGCCTTTCTGTAGCAAGGGAGATGAGAGTTACCCTGGTTAGAAGTTGAGATGAGATCCAACTTGCAATCTAATAGTAAAGGTCACAGGATGAGACCTAAACACCAGCATGGGCAGACGGAGAAGACTTGAGCTGGAGAAAGACTGAAAGAGAACAAGACTAAAGGCCGTTTACCTAAGATGATGTCTCTGTTACACTTAGATAGAACTCTTGCAGCCTAATGAGAAATGCAGACCAACCTGCTCAGGTTTAACCATAAAGAATCTCTGGCCTCAAGAGCTATCAGTATTTTAATGAAGATCATAAAACCTTGGGATATTCTGGAGATTGTCTTAAAGTCACTAACCATAAGCAAGAGTGGCTGTTTAATAAAGGGTGGTCCATTTGCAGACTGGAGAGTCTCTGAGAGATGGACCTCAGCTGCTAGAGGTCTTGCTAGAGCAAGAGGAAGTGAACTTGGGCCCCTGCAGAAAGTTCACATATAGGAAACAAGCACTAAATGGTGTACATGGCTTCATGGAAGGCTCATAATATCATTTGAGTAAAAAGCTATGTATAAAGTGTGTGTTTAAGAATAAGATAAGTGCACTAGACGGTGGTGGTGAACACATGCCTTTAATCCCAGCACCCTAGAGGCAGAGGCAGGTGGATCTCTGTGAGTTCAAGGCCAGCCTGGTCTACAGAGCAAGTACCAGGACAGGCACCAAAACTACACAAAGAAACCCTGTCTCAAAAAACAAAAAACAAAACAAACAAACAAACAAAAAAGTATAAGATAAGTGGGGTAAATAAATGAGCACAATATTTATTGTTCACCTACCTACCTACCTAGAACATATCTATTATTTAAACAGGACATTCATGAGGTCCCAAGTGAGCCCTGCCATCTGAGTACCAACATGCTTTATTACATATTCAGGCCAGTGTCTTCTAAGTTATGCATAGCAGTTCATTAATGAGTAAAGCAATCAAGTCAGTGGGTAGGAAGCAGTATACGCACATGTATGCGTGTGTGGGGGGGAGCAAAACGAGGCAGAGAGAAAGAGAGACAGGGAGAGTATGAAAGTAGATTTTAAAAGAATAAATGTCACTTTGTAAACCTCTTTGTAACCACTTTGTAAACCAGTTTATATGTCTGAAAATGCAAAGAATTTTGAATGAGACATATCTGAAAGTCCCTATTCTATGGTGGAGTAATATATATCCTGTAATAAAATGATTTGAAATACCTGTGGGGAAAATAATCATCAAGTAGGATGCATGATTCAAGTTGCCTTGAGTGGAAAGTTCAACGGTGCATTTAAGCCTGTGGCAGGAAGGGCTGGACATTGAAAGAGAAGTGGCGGATCCATAGAGCATCTTCAGAGTGAAGAGGCACTAACTAAATGAAAACGGGGGCCAAGCAGAAACCCCCTTTGCCCTTATCCTGTCACACAGGAGGAGACAGAGGCATGAGACTGGGAATTTCAGGCCAGCATGGGATGCAGACTCTCTCAAAATCAAACAAATAAGCGAACAGAAAACATTGAAATATACATAAAAAGAAAAATTCTTAAAACTTTCTGAACAAAACAGAATAAAACAACAAAGGTTTAAAACAACAGAAGACAGCTAGACACAGGAAATTACAAAAAAAAAAAACCCAAAAAAATAAAAAAACAAACAAACAAACAAAAAAACCTCCCTTCATTCCTAACAGAATACAAATACCAATTCAATGAGTGTAGGAGAGTATGAGGGCCTGGGAATCTTCTCAGAATGTGTCTGTCTGTGAAAGTGTAATGTTGTGGCTAGAGAAAAGTGGTTCAAGATCAACAAGGGAAGGAGACAATGCACAAAGGAAGACTGGAAACTCCTCAAAGCTCAGATAGACTACAGAAACAAACCAGGCAGCAGCAGGAAGCCCTCCTACCTCCTAACGCAGGGGAAGGCAGGTGCTGTATAATGAATGACGTGTAAAGGAGTGATATCCTATTGCACAAGGCTTTTGAGCCTTGGAGATTTCCAGCTTTTTAATCCATTTTTCTTCTCAAGAGTGCCTTTCAAATCCTTAATACATTGCCTCTACAGCTGTTATGGCTCATGTGTACTGATTCAATTCTTTCCTCCAGGACAAAAGAACCCAGAAATTATCAGGGGTTCTCTGGACCAAGAGCTCTCCTTCATATTTGTGGATGAACAGCCAGCCAGGAGATACATGTAAAATTCTAGATGCCTATCTTCTTTATCTTAACATATGCACAGGTAACACTAACATTGCTTCCTTCCTTCTACTACCATTTCGACTTTCTCTGAAACTCTAGGAAATGATGGGCAAGCTCATGCCTGTGGCCTGACGATCACTCAGTGCACCAGATACAATCATCCTTCTTTCACTTCTGAAGTTATGGCACCCTGTGGTAAACTTGAGTCCAAAGAGAAGTGATTTGTGCTTAGGCAGGAGCAAAGAAGTCTATCTGTTGCCAATAGCTGCCACTTATGATGGAGATGGGAGCACCCTGGGTTTACATTTGTATTGTGCCTAGACAACCAACACTAAGCTGGGTGATAATCAGAAGCAAAATATACCCCTACACACAAGAACTCTTACTGTGGTTGTAATTGGACTGTATACTTTCAGATCTGCTGCTGGCCACAAGAGTAGCCTGGCACAATACTGCTAAAAGACAAGGATATCCATGTGGCTGCTTGGGGTCTATAATACAGCTAAGTCCCTCTAAGGTTATTGCAGCCCTAGACTTTCTCCCATTGTTACCATCTTTTCACTGGTCACCATTTGAGATACCTGGTAGGGAGATGATTTAACACATAGGAACATGGGAATAACCATGGTAATCATGGAGATTCTCGCTGGCTCCCTCCTTACACCTATGCTAAACCTCTCACCCTGAAGCTCCAGATCAAGAAATGGAGGTCATGTTAAGACTCAAATTTGTGATCTAGGACCAATTTAAGTTGGGGACAAAAGATTATAATATGAGTTCCTAACTCATTGGGCCTAGAGGTCTAAGAGGCACTAACAGCCCTGCATCATGGAAGCATGGGAACTCAAGAAGAATGCTGCCTAGAGACCAAAAAGAGAGACAGCATCCCTGGGCAATCGGTTCTCCTCCACTGCAGAACTTTTAATTAACTTGGCTCCCCACTTTCCTACTGCTATGCTTTCTTTATCATACCTTAACTACATTCAAGTTCTCCCATGCAATTCCTGTAGCCAGAAAAACTACCAAAGGTATAGATTTAATTTCCCATGTCATGAGAATCTCTGAGTTTGACATGCAGTTAAACAGAACTCCACCCATTTCACCATTAATAAACAAGCATCATCTCTAAAACTAAGAGCCTGATAGTAGTTCAAATGCTCCCTCTTGTTCGCACACCTCTCCTTCTTCATAGAAGTATTATTCCACTAAAATAAACAGAAATAGCCTCGAAGATGACTCTAGTACTGACCACATCTCAGTGTTGGAGAATTAAATCCAGAGAGAGAGACAATTTGTTCAAAACTGTCAGAAGAGTAACCCCAGAGGACATGCAGGCTCACATCAGTGTTTCGAACTCTCTTGTGGCTGTGTTCAGACTTTCCCAGGGACACTTGGAAAGCAATGATGGAAAAAGAGCTCTAACCTGTCAGATCTTCCTGAGGACTCAGAGTGGAGGAGAGACATTCTTTTCTACTCCAGAAGCCCTCATCTCCCGGTGTCTCTAAGATCACCATAGAAAGTTTGTTATACATTCCCTTGGACTTACTCTATTTGGCCTCAAAACAAGCTGGACAATGGAAGATTGTTGTCAATGCATGGATGAGGGATCAGTCCCTGTTCAGATGGTGTCACTAAAAGATGGGAAATGTGAGAAGGGCCAATACCTCCTGTGGCTCTCTGAACAGACTTGTTTCTCTGGAATACTAGATGACTCATAAGGGAGTCCCAGCTAACTGCAGACCCTCTAATTTGGCACTGAACCCCAGCACTTAGCTTGCTCCCTGCCCTTTGTCTCTGCAGACACAGTGGCTGGACATTCTGCCCCCCACCCCATGCACACCATCACATAATGCATGTTATGTGTCATTTGGACTCATTGAACAGTAACTTGACATGGTCTTAGCTGATTGGATAGTGTACGCATATATGCCAGTGAACATACACATTAAACCAGATCTAAACCTGGGTGATGGTCTCTGGTCTCTGAAGTCTGCTTCTCAGTAAACTCTCTGTGACTCAGTCTCCCTCATCCTTCCCCTACAGGGCCACTCGGTGAGAGGGAGAAAAAAAAAAACCCACAGATGGAAGCTTAAACTAAAACACCATTCTGCAGCTGGGATTATTTTCTAAGAACTACAGGGGATGTTTTGAAGTGCTTTCTGTTTGGGTCCCAAGACACTCTCCCAGAGTAAAACACTGATACTCCCTCCCACCAAAAGGAAAAAAGAACAAAAAAGAAATATAAGGGTGTGGAAGGCATGTAAAAAGTGGATTTCTAATCAGCCATAAAGTCCTATGTTGTCTTAAGTAGGTTTCTATTGTTGTGATAAGACATCCTAAAAAAATTACTCAGAGAGGTAAGAGTTTACTTCATTTTACAGCTTATAGTCCATTATCCAGGGATGTCAAGGCAGGAATTAAAGGCAGGAACCTGGAGGCAGGAGCCATCATAGAGGCCATGGAGAAGTGTTGCTTACTGGCTTACTTCTCATGACTTGCACTATCTGCTTTTCTGCAGCACGCAGAACTATCAGCCCAGGAATGGTACTGCCCACCGTGAGCTTGTCCCTCTCACATCAAACATCAATCATGAAAAGGCTTGCAACAGGCCTATCTTGGGGGAGGGGAGCATTTTCTCAATTGAGGTCCCATCTTCAGAAATGACTCTAGCTTGTCAAGTTGACATAAAACTATCAAGTACCACTGATCTGTGCTAAAGAAGCACATTATTGTAAAACTATAACATTTCCCTTTTTGTTCAGTGTTTGAATCTCACAGTAATAGCAATATCACAATATAAAACATTCCAACCTTTCAAAGTTCACAGCCTATACAACTTTGTTTCAATCTCCTTAATAAAACCATCCCAAATCTTTTTTCCAGGTTCAAAGCTTCACTAAGTTACTCATTGTCTCTGTAAAATTGCAAAGTCCATAATTCCAAGAGGATATAAACGGCATAATCATGAGAACAAAGCTAAACCGTAATTCAACAGTGTAAATCTTTATGTCAATGTCTGGGATTGACTCAGTATCTTCTAGACTCCTCCAAATGGCTTGGGTCACTTCTGCCGTTCCAACCTCTGCACATATGGCTTGTCTCTCAGGCCCAGGCTTGCTCTTCTCAACAGCTGCTGTTGTCACTGGCAGGCATCCATTATACTATCATTTCTAAAATGCCTAAAACTTGACTACACCTTCACCAATAGGCTCTCTGGTACACTCTTCAGGTACACTAAACCTGCCACATGCTTCCAGGCCTCAGCCTCTCTCCCTGGCTCCTTCCGTCTTGGAACTTCTACAGCAACTGAGGCTATACATTCACCAATGCTCTCTCTCTTCAGGGACTCTAGCCTTACCACACAGTGCCACACCTCAACTTCTCTTCACAACCCTTTCATGCCTTCAAAACCAGTACCATCTAATTGACTCTTGCATATTACCAAGTTCATCTGCCAACATGAGATTCTGTCTCGCCTGACTCTAGATTACAGTCTCTGTGCGCTGACCCTGAAGAAATACTTCCCAGAAGATTTCATCTCAATGATGCTGGTCTCTAATTAATCATAGCAGATTCTCCTGCCCCAGAAGACCAATATCGATTGTCCAGAAAGACAATATTTCACTTTAGTGATTCTTGTCTCTTATTAATCACAACTCCTAATTTGGATGTAGTCACCAGGTTTCAGCCACAGATGACCAGAACAACAGATTCTTAATTCAAAACATCACATAAATGGCCCTGATAGATTCTTTGAGAGACTCAAACTTTCCTCTGAAAACTTCATAACCCAGGTTTCCATTATTTGCATTTCTTTTAACAATCTTAGCTTCCAGGTTCCTACAGAACAGCCCACTGATTTCTGAATATTCAACAGCTTTCCTAGCCAAAATTTCAAAAGTACTTTTACAGTCCTCCCCAGAACAGTCAGGTCTGTTATAGCAATAGTCCATTCTCTGGCATCAACTTCAGTTTCAGTTTGGATTTTGATAACTCTCTTAAAACAGCATGACTATAAACAACTTCAGGAGGAAAAAGTTTGTTCAATCTTACACTTCCAGGTAAGTCATCAATGGGAAAGTCAAGGCAGAAATTCAAACAGAGCAAGAACTTGAAGGCACAAACTGATGCAGAGACCAAGGAGGAGTGCTGATTATGGCTTGCTCCTCATGGCTTGTTAAGCCTGCTTTCTTATAATACCCAAGACATCAGCCCAGGGATGACTGCCCACAGTGGCTGGTCTCTTCCTTATCAAAGGTCAATCAAGAAAAGGCACCACAGGCCAATCTAGTGGAGGCATTTTATGAATTGAGATTCCCTCTTCCTAAATTACTCTAGCTTGTGTCAAATTGTGAGACAAAAACTAGCCAGCCCACATGCCTATAGTATTCCTCTTAAGGGAAGACCCTAGACCCTTGGGAGCAATGGGAGTCACTGTCCCATTTCCAATAACAGGTGATCAGCAATACAAGATACACTAATAAACTTCTCTGAGGACTGATATCAAATACCAGTAAGTTTCAGAACGTTATCTTTGCTTATGACTATTGGTGAAATTATTTTGGCCACTCCACGTAGTTAAAAGGATATTTATTTAATGGCGTAACTCACAAATTAAGTAATGGGTAGGTCACAGGGACTGGGGAAGGTGTATTGCAATCCAGTGGTGTTCTCCGGAGCTCTGCACAATCCATCTTTCACCGTTCAGTGTCCCAGCACTGAGCGAGCGCACAGAGCGAGCACTGGCCATCCAGCTCTCGGGTCCCCAGGCGCCTCCCCTCGCCCCGCCTCGTAGGCGTGACAGTTACCAGAGTCTCAATGGGGGTTGGAACTTCCAGATCCAAGCTGGAATGGCTACCCACTACATATGACCATACATGGAAGGACAATATTTAGTCCTGCGTACTTTTTGTGTCTTTGGAGGAAAGCAGAGGAGCTGGGAAGAAGGTTACAATTGCGTGACATTTTTTTTTTTCAAAGGACTAATGACTGTCTGGCCCATATACAGGTCCTCTTGGAACAAAAAATCAAAACTTATTGCTTGCTATTATACCACCCATTAAGGTCCCATAGGAATAGACTCATGCTAGAACCATCAGCACAGGGAACTACATGTTAAGAAACCTGGTGACTACATCCAAATTAGGAGGTAATTTACTCAAGAGTTAAAGATCCTGCTCTCTTTCTCATTGAGTTGAATAAGACCTTTGGGAAATATACCAACCTTGAACCCTTATCCTAAAAAACAAAACAAAACAAAACGAAAACAAACAAACCAAAACCCAACAAGATTGTCTGGAGCAAAATTGCATTGCTTGTGCCCTGATATTTGGTGAAAGGTTCAGAAGTTATCCATGGAGCCTTAGACCCCACAGACTCAGCTGTTGTACACTGAGCAGGAAGTATAATGCAATTATACTTATATACTTATATATACTTATACTTTGCTAATTATTTTTTTTTTTCATCACAGGCAATTTATTTTGTTCTATTCATTCACAGTTAATACAGAAAATACTTGGAAACATTTCCATATAATGTTTGAAACAGAAATCATCAAATAGAAGTATACAATGTTGACAGGAGGCAGTACATTTATAATTTATAACCCCAAATGTATTTATAAATTAGAAATGGAAAGATCTACAAATGAAATTATGAAGGTTCACCAAAGTCATTTAATCTGTCGGTTTCTCATTCATTTTTATGTCTTAATAATATTCTATTGTATGAATAGGCTGCATTGTATTTCTCTCCAGTATTTGATAGCTATTTGAGTTGTTTTAACTTTTTTACTATTAGCAACACACTGCTGTAAACCTTCATGTACATGTTTCATAGGTGCACATTTTCAGTAGTTTGAGGATATATTCCTAAGGGTAGAATTGTTGAGTAACAGAGTAACAATGTTTTGCATTTTGACCAACCACCAAACTGTTTTGCCAAAGTGGCACACCATTTTACAATCTCACCAAATCCTTGTTTTTAAGGCTCTGATTTTTGTACAAAAGCATTCAATCATCACCACCCTCATAGTCTGAAGGTAGATTTTTCTCTTGATAAAGGAACAAAAAAGGTGAACATCTTGTTTGTAAATAGGTATCTAGTAACTAGTGGTAAACTTGAAATGGTAGAATTCTTTAAAGCCTAATTCTAGATAGCCTTAAGAAAATGTATCTAAATTACTTTTGAACCTGTATTCACCTTGTTTTTTTCAAATATCTTAAGTTATATTTTCTTTTTCAGAGCTGCTTCTTATTTGGGGCTACTTTTTTTTTTTTTTTTTAATTGAGGCATAATTCATAAAAGGGTATATTGTTTTGATGAGACTTTTTACAACTGTGGCTGGATGTCTTTCTTTAGTCTTCCAAGAAGGGCCATTTTACTTTTTTAGAGTTACTTTTAAAAGTCATGAGGTCAACAACTTGGACTACTATGTATGTAAGTGCTAATGCAAATTAAAGCCCAAGTTGACCTCCAGCAGCAGTTCATTCTATGTTGACAGTGAGAGAACACTTTGCCTGTTAGGATACTGTTACTCGTGGACTGAAATGCTGAAGAAACCCCTCCCCCTATTTTGTTTTTTTGCAAAAATCAAGGTATATTCTAGGGTTTCCTGGTTGACCTCAACAGATAAACTGAGATGATAGTCTTAGTTCAGAAATGATCTGAATGTAGATTTACAGTCTACGTGTACAGCTGGCTAAGTGAGATCGCTTTCACAGTTCTGCATGTATCCCATCGGCTCCCCATTAGTCACTGAATTCTTAAAACTGGTATTGTAACATTATCACAATGTTTTGCGCCAATTTTATAAACTTTACAGTGCAATATGTGTTCCTTTTCTGAGGCAAACCAAAGGTATATTTCTTAAGGTTCTGCTGCTATCAGCAGCGTTGATGGAGGATTTTTTATACATTTGTAATAGATAGAAATAAACCAGAAAAAAGAAGAAAAAAAGTGGTGGAGGAAAAGGTGAACACTGCAAGAATACTCAAAAGGGCTGAGAGTTGCAAACGCCAAGAATGGCTTTGCATAGTAAATGGAACAGAACAGCTCTGAACTATAGCTTACTTTTCCTGGTTTGGTCTGACAGAATACTTTGCTAATTATAATTAGCAAAGGATGACAAGAAAGTCCTGGGATCACAGGCTACCTGTAACAAAACAGAATTCAGGAAGAAAGCTATACAACCTTGAAATTACCTACAAAGGAATAGGACTCTCAGGACACATGGCCCAAACTTTTTAGACTTGGACTTTGTCTGTCTCTGTAGCCCAGTTCTATTGACAGATATGTCTATCTCTTCATAGGTTGCCTATATTTATGTCACTATACATGTATTTCTGGTTCAATTCTTTGTTCCAGAAAACATGTACCTGGAAATGCCCTCAGGTACTCTCTGGACTCACATTTGTACCTACAATGATGGGGTTCTGACCTTGACCTTACCCCCATGGGAATGGAACGGTAGCCTGAGAATCGAGCCAGGCCGCTGATATCATTACATTATCCTGACTCCATCTCTCCATTCTGCTTCTTTTTAGCTTCCTAGAATCTTTCTTTACTATAGTTTCCTTGAAATCCAGGAACAACAACAATTATTATTATTATTGTTGGTGTTGTTGGTGTTGTTATTCCTATTCTTCCTTTTCCTTCTCCTCTCCCTCTCCTTTTTTTATTGAAAATAGATTTTTTTATATAATATATTCTGATTACATTTTTGCCTTCCTCCAATTCCTCCCAGATTTTTCTGGACTCCCCACCCACCAAAATCCATACCCTTTCTTTCTTTTTCATATCAGAATACAAAGGAAAATCTAAAATTAATAAACATGATGAATATCTTATGAGAAATGACCTCCAAGCCTCTATAGAGTTGGTGAACTAACAAAATACTTGACAGACCCTAAAATAATGACCTGGGGTCAAGATCAATCAAACCACAGACAGATTAAGAAAACGGTGATCCTTACTCTGTCAATTGAGTTTTGCTTTTTGTTATTCTTTCATGAAGATAATTGTAACTATTTCTCAGATTTCAAGTTATTATGTTTCAGTTCTTTCCACTATAGGTATAAGGTAGCTAGACAGGGATTAGCCTTAGAAGATAACTTCATATGAAGCTCACATTAGGTGGCTCATTTGAAGTCTATAGTGAGGAATTTTTGTTTATACAGGTGCAGGAATTTTTTCCATTTTCTTATTGACCATAAAAGTCTCACAGAGAAAGAATTTATGTAGTTTCACTTTCAACATTTCTTACTGGGAGAGAAGCCACCCAGAGAGGGGATTTATGACAGCCTCATTTCCCAGAATTTTCTGCTTCTGGCCAGATAAGGTAAGATCTGAGAAGACCAGGTTTCTATCCATATTTGCTGAATTTGAAGTGCTTTCAGTTTCTAAAATCTTAATACCAACTATGGGTTCCCAGTGGGTCTCTAAGCCACATTCAAATGCTTTTAATTTACAAAACAAAACAAATAAGTAGCAAAAAAAAAAAAAAAAATGCCTACCCCTGAGTCGGTAACCACTACATGGTAGATCCTGATGTAATGATTTAAAGTCAAGATCGACCAGAGCATAACTTACCAAGACAATCTGAACTGCAGGCACAATGACTCCAAAACTTGCCTTAGTTTATCTTTCTTGTGTAACAGTAGGACTTTAGGCTTTTAGTTCAACATTATAACTTGGAAGTATAACATTCCTGTCACAAAAGGAAGATATTTTAAAGATAAACTATTGTACTGGTCTTTTTCCTGTCTGACTTTTGTAAAGGTAGATCCCAAGGAACTGAAATCTCATGCTGGAAGAGGGAAAAAACTGACCTTAGTACCTGGTCAGATGGGGAGCTTATCTCTCAACTAAGAGGTTTGATACATGCTCACAACTTATCAGGCCACCTTGTAATGGGTAGTGTTATCATACCTGACACCCTCCCAGCCCCTTCCGGAGTCCCATGACCTTATCGCCAGTGTTTGCTTTTCATGATTTCATGGTATTTTTCTAATTAAATGGTTTATGCAATATACTTTGATGCTATTTTCCCTATCCAGTTCCTCTCAGATTCTCCCCACTATCCTACCTACCCACTGGTCATTATACTTGGCCTACTGAAGATAGATAACTGGACTTAGCCTGTGTGACTGCCAAGACCCAGGCTATGACATTTACAACTCCCCTGTCACAGACGCATGAATAAGGTCATGAGGAAGGAGTCACACAGCAATTCTATTTTCTACCAGGAAACATGTGCCACAGTAAAATAAAGAAAAAAGAAAAATAAAGAAAAAAATCATACTTAGGAAAATGATGATTAAATTGTTATAAGCTTAAAATAAACATGTTAAAAGTACCTTAAATATCACCAATAAAAGCAATAAGCCAAAGTAGAAGCTTGCAACATGGACACCATTGATATATTTAAAGCAGATGAAGCTTTTACAAGTTATTAAGCACAATTTTAAAGTCCAGTAGGAAAACCACAACAAAGAAAGGATAAGGACAAAGAGTAAACAGAGAGAGCCAGGCCTCATTTCATCTTTGTGAACTTGCTTCCTTGTCAAACTTAGACCCTCCACGCCAAACAGATAGTCTAGACAGTGTTTTACATTTGTGGGTATTTTAGTCACTGTTCTATTGCTATGAAGAAACACGATGATCAAGGTAATTCTTATAAAAGAAAGCATTGAACTGGGGTTTGCTTACAGTTTCACGGATTTAGTCCCTTCACACTCTTCTTGCAAAAAAAAAAAAAAAAAAAAAAAAAAAAGCTCCCATTGAAACTCACTTGCCTGCAACACTGTCATCTATGCCTCGGTCTTACTTCTTTTGTTGGATCACAAGTTCCCCTATACATATCTCTCTTGACTCAGAATTCAGTATTAAGAAGCAACAGTTTACATTAAAAATGTATATTTCAACAGAAAAAGCCAAAAGAAAACCCCCAAAACAAACAAACAACAACAACAACAAAAAAAACCCACACCACCGCTACCACCAAAGCAACAACAAAAAACATGATATATGTTGTTTGAGTGGTGAAAAATATCTTGGCAAAAGCTTTCACAAAGGAAATCTTGTACTTTCATAGAAGTAATGGTTTTGTGTTGTCCTAATAAATGGTCCTAGGCAACTTTAGAAATATTCTCCAGAGAATAATAAAAATCAGCTGCATTTGAAAAGTGAAAACTGGTTGATAATCCAAACAATCCAAATTAAATAATATCACCCTGAATAATTTATTTAACAGATTTATAAAAATACTTTAAAAAATATCCCAGTACTGAGAAAAGTACAATTAAATCAAGACTAAAACAAAAACATACAATGGTACAACGTTCTGTAAAAGTCCACTGACTTTTCCACTGACTATGTAGAAACAACTGTGCACTGTTCAAGTCTTTACCGCTAATTCTTTATTAACCTGTACTAGTACTCTGGGAATCAGCACCAACAAGCAGTTAATTCTTGCCTTACCTTAAAAGGAGCAAATAGGTAAAGCTAAATACCTTCCTCATCCTTCATTAGATGTAAACATAGCACTTCTCTTCACAAGTGGGAGGGAGAAATTGCTGATAAGGAACAATCGCCAGCAGTGCAAACAAGTCAAGATGTTTATTGTTTTCAGAACAACTGAATCTCTCAGAGCAAACAAACAAAACACAAATGAATGTTTCTCAAACAGATATCACCTTAGAAGCTTTATTGAACAACAATGAAGGTCAAGGTTATTTGTTTTATAACAAAAATTTGTGTGACAAGTTTTGCTAACACAATGCTAAGTAATGGTACTTTCAAGCAACAGTTTATTAATTTGCTCCTTTTAAATAAGAGTTTCAATTTCTGTTCTAAGTGTTTCAATAAAGTCACATAGGCCCTGTCCTGGCTAGTTTTATGTCAACTTGACACAAGCTATAGTTATCTGAAAGAAGGGAACATCAATTGAGGAAAAACATCTGTATGATCTGGCTGTAAGACTTTTTCTTAATAAGTGATTGATAAGGACAGTCCCAGCCTATTGTGGGTGGGACTGCAGCCACCACCACCACCACCACCACCACCACCACCACCACCACCACCACCCCCACCACCCCACCCCCCACCCTCCCCACCCCCCACCCCGCTCCCCGAGTGGTCCTGGAGTCTGTAAGCAGGAGGAAGGATGAGAGGGGGACATCTGGTTGGTATGTAAAATGGATAAAAAATTTCTTAGTAAAGAAAAAATAAAAAGAAAGAAAGAAATCAGACTGAGCAAACCATAAGAAGCAAGTCAGTAAGCAGCACCCTCTATGACCTCTGCATCACCTCCTGCCTTCAGGCTCCTGCCTTGCTTGAGTTCCTGCCGTAAGTTCCTTTAGTGATGGACTATGGTGTGGAAGTGTAAGCTGAATAAACTCTTTCCTTCCCAAGCTGCTTTGTTCAGTGTTTCATCATAGAAATAGTAACTCTAAGTAAGACAGTCCCTATTCCCACTCTATGGACGGTTTCTTTTGCAAATGTTTCATTTTTCCATCCTGTGAACATGTTAGAGGTGTGGGTAGTAGTAAAGAACCCAGGTCTTGTCCATTCTAGTTAAGTACTCTTAACAGAGCTACACCCCCAGACAAAATCCCCTACCTTTTCTTTCTTTCTTTCTTTCTTTCTTTCTTTCTTTCTTTCTTTCTTTCTTTCTTTCTTTCTTTCTTTCTTTCTTTCTTTCTTTCTCTCTCTCTCTCTCTCTCTCTCTCTCTCTCTCTCTCTCTCTCTCTCCCTTTCTTCCTTTCTTTCTTTCATAAATACTATTCCTTTGGATAAATTTCTATCAAAGTTGACCATGGGGAACTCAGTGAGAATAATAGTAAATGTTACAGAAAAATGTTAAAAAAAATTTAAATACAAATGTTTCACCCTTAAATTGACAGAAAATGATACTATGTTCTTAATGTTAGTTTGGTAAACACAAAACAAATACAGCAATATGTTAATACCTCACCTCTGTTCTCCATCAAAAAAACTGATGGATGAAAGAGGCTTCCTTCTACAGAAGATGGGAACATATACTGAGACACAAAGCAAGACATTATGTAGTGATTGGAACATTCTACCCTAAAGATAAGATCTCCATCAAAAGCCGGGCGGTGGTGGCGCACGCCTTTAATCCCAGCACTCGGGAGGCAGAGCCAGGTGGATCTCTGTGAGTTCGAGGCCAGCCTGGACTACCAAGTGAGTCCCAGGAAAGGTGCAAAGCTAACAGAGAAACCCTGTCTCGAAAAACCGAAAAAAAAGATCTCCATCAAATCTCTCCCTTCAGAGCTCACAGAACCCCATAAGAGAGGAGGCAGATAGAGTTGTAAGAGCCAGGGAGGGTGGAAGACACCACCAAGAAAATAAGGCCCTCTGTGTAAACACCATCAAAGTTCATATGAATTCATAAAGACTGAAGCAGCATACAAGAGTCTGTACAGATCTGCATGGGTCCTTTGTGTATGTATATGGCTTCAAGTTTAGTGAATTTATGGGATTCCAGAGTGTGTAAACAAGTGGGTCTCTGTTTCTTATGCCTTCTCTTGGGCTCTTTTCCTTCTGTTTGTTTGGTTTAATCCTATGTGTTAGTTTTGTAATTATCACTTAGAAGACTGCTAAGGAGAGATAGAAAAGGGTGGATCTGGAAAGAAGGGGAGGTGTCAGGAACTGAGAGGATCTGCTGGAGGGGAAACCATAATCAGGATATTATTCGAGAAAAAAAAAATCAACTTTCAATAAAAGGAAAAATAAACAACTGTGATGGTTACACAGTCATTTTCTTTCCTTACCTCCAGGATTGTAGAAGCCATATTATAATATTCATATATATATATATATATATATATATATATATATATATATATGAATGTACCTAGTCTAAGTTCAGTTGGAACATTCATGCACTTATTAAAATAAACAGTAATCTCTGAAATACTGAAGAGTAGTTATTTAACAGATAAACCTATCTGTGGAGATATAATAAAACATTAAAGAAAAATTAAATAAAGAGAATGGGACTAAAATTATTGTCAGAGGAAAACTCAAAAATAAGTTTGCCCATACACTCACATTTCAAGAAAGCAGTTTATTGATGCCAAGAAATGTTCTATTTCTGACTGAGGGGCATCCCATAGCTGTGCTTCATTCCAGTCAAATGGTACCCTTGAAGGTAGTTACCACTGTAATATATTTGTAGTAATGTACCTTTCTTCCTATAGTTACCTTACAAAAATAATGGAGAATAAAGTCAATGAAGCAAAAATACAATGAGGATTCTCTTTCCTCTAAAACACTCATACTTTAAAAAAAATCATGGTATATTTAGAGTACAAATCAATGGTCCTGTTATCTTTCTCTCTTATTTTATTTGCATTTATCTGAAGAGATATATTAACCTTGACTAATGATTTGACTATTTTCTTCTATCATACCAAACTGTTTTTATACTATAGACCGGAGGTATGTTAACAATCCATACACCCATAGTTTATGATGGGAATGAAGCAGGATGAAAGAAACTCAGTTCTTCAAGCTGACCAAATGCTACTCTGTCAACCTTACAATTCTCATTGATGGTTCCCATGATAAGATTCAGGATTGGCAATGGGGTAAAGTTAGCGACTCACTTCTTGACAAGACAAATAATGTTGTCACTAATACTTAAATAATGTTCACAATACAGACTTTGACTTTGGGGTCATTTAGATACCCGTTAACATTTTTCCATGCAGAGATATTCTATGCATAAAGCTTTTGAACTTGTTTACTAAAATCCATATATTTTGTATGATGTGAGAGAAAACTAAATTCACAGATATTTATTTTTCAAGAGAAAGCTTGGTGTGCGAGGTCATACCTATTATCCTAGCACTCACCTGGCTTACACAGGAAGGCCATGAGTTTAAGGATAACCTAGACTATATAGTGAGACTGTCTGAAAAAGAGAGTCTAAAGAAGCAAATAAATAAATGATAAACATATACCTAGTAAGGTGTACCTTTCAAATATTATTTATTCTTTGTTTAATCACTTTGTATAAACACTTGGTATAACAATCCAAGATGGCAGTCACACCAAACTACTTCAGTCCTTTAATTTATTGGTCTGACTTCTCTTAACAGCTCATAAGACTCTATTTTCTGAAAACAAACACCCTTAGGCTTTTCTTTCAATTCTTACTTGACATAGACAGATACTTCCACCTAAAATTTCCTCAGCTATATTTTTAGGTCTGTCACTGATTTTGCTCCTGGTAGACAATGACTCTGAATGACAAGCCAAGACATTTGAATGGTATCTATCTGTTTATGTCCAAATGTCTAAGCCCCAGTTCATAGTTAAAAAAATAAAAATAACAGAAGACTTGTACATTTTTCTTTCATTAATAAGAAAGAAATGGATGATAGCAGTATTAGCATTACTATATTTAATTCATGTTTGTTTTATTTTAAAATTTTTCAGGTAGGTTGTCATTTTGATAGAGGCCATCTTTGATTTCTGTATGCACACCATATGATAAAGATTGTAAGTGTGGAACAGGGGAGACAATTTAGTAGATGAAACATGACAGTATCCTCTAATCTTAGCAATAATGAAGAAGAGACCAGAATGCTAGAATGAAACTAGCTAGTTAGACTATCTGAAACTAATAGGTTAGTTTTAGCCAAAAAATCTGACTCAATTAATGAGTCAAGAGTGCTTGAGGCCTCTACATACACACATCCATGCATGCATTTCCACACACACATGCAAATACATGTACATACATACACATACATATAAAAAAGAGCATAAATGTGAGTTGCCTCTACTGCAAATCTTAATGTTCATAGCAATAATACCTTGATCAACTTTGAAATATTTTAAACTTTAAAACAATGTTTGATGCCTGTCTTCCACCATGTGAAGCATTTAAATTTCTTCTAACTTTCAATTATTTGAAACTTGCTTAATGACATCTATAAATTACTATATAAATTATATTGAAATTAGAAATACCAGTAAACCTTTAAGTATCATAGATGTATTATATGCCAAGCAATGCATGAATAGATTGGCATATAACCAACAGCAATAAAAACAAGTGTCACCATTTCATAATATAAATTTTAGTTGGGTAGAAGCAGACAATATAACCAACAAAAATATCATACAGGCTGAGAGTGCTCTGGAGAAAAATAAAGCACCAATTGTGCTGAGATGCATGGAGGACAATTTCATCAAACTGTGCATTCAGGGAACACTTCTCTAAGAAGCAACATGCCGTGTCATGACGAGGATAAGGTCCTTGGTGAAGAGAAGAGCTCAGGTCAGGCATGGACTTCATCTCCACAGCACAGGAGTAGGTGAGAGCCAGGATGTGACTTGAGATAGACAAATGATGAATATTTTACATAACAAATCTGGTTATTGCAAAGACTTTGGTATTTACTAAAGAGCATGTAAAGCCATTCTCAAATCCAGGACAGAAAAAAACACATTTGTAGGGGTACTAGGAAACAGAAAATGGACAAAAGCCAAGGATCAAAAGATCTCTGGAAGAGATCACATATGCCACATGATGCTAAAAGTGATAAGTCTGCATTTTCAAGACCAAAATCTCCTTTTCAATGGCTATAAAAATAGGAATGGGCCGGGTGGTGGTGGCGGCGGCGCACGCCTTTAATCCCAGCACTTGGGAGGCAGAGCCAGGCGGATCTCTGTGAGTTCGAGGCCAGCCTGGGCTACCAAGTGAGTCCCAGGAAAGGCGCAAAGCTACA